>NC_069510.1:158293491-158358029 GCF_027579735.1 Bombina bombina
AGCTTTGTAAACACAGCCAGCAGAAGAAATTACACTCCCAGTGTGATAAAGCAGAGATAAGGTAATAAAATGTTGATTTTCCATTGTTCTCTCAAAGTATTGGTGATTGTTTTAAGGACAGATATAAGATAAAGAAGCAGGTATATGTGCACAATGTGATACAGTAATGAGATCTGATTATACCTACAGATATAAGATAAAGACACATGTATATGTACACAATGTGATACAGTAATGAGATCTGATTATACCTACAGATATAAGATACAGACACGTATATGTACACAGTGTGATACAGTAATGAGATCTGATTATACCTACAGATATAAGATAAAGACACATGTATATGTACACAATGTGATACAGTAATGAGATCTGATTATACCTACAGATATAAGATAAAGACACATGTATATGTACACAATGTGATACAGTAATGAGATCTGATTATACCTACAGATATAAGACAAAGACACATGTATATGTACACAATGTGATATAGTAATGAGATCTGAGTATACCTACAGATATAAGATACAGACACATGTATATGTACACAGTGTGATACAGTAATGAGATCTGATTATACCTACAGATATAAGATAGACACATGTATATGTACACAGTGTGATACAGTAATGAGATCTGATTATACCTACAGATATAAGATAGACACATGTATATGTACACAGTGTGATACAGTAATGAGATCTGATTATACCTACAGATATAAGATACAGACACATGCATATGTACACAGTGTGATACAGTAATGAGATCTGATTATACCTACAGATATAAGATACAGACACATGTATATGTACACAGTGTGATACAGTAATGAGATCTGATTATACCTACAGATATAAGATAAAGACACATGTATATGTACACAATGTGATACAGTAATGAGATCTGATTATACCTACAGATATAAGATACAGACACATGTATATGTACACAATGTGATACAGTAATGAGATCTGATTATACCTACAGACATAAGATAAAGACACATGTATATGTACACAATGTGATACAGTAATGAGATCTGATTATACCTACAGATATAAGATAAAGACACATGTATATGTACACAATGTGATACAGTAATGAGATCTGATTATACCTACAGATATAAGATACAGACACATGTATATGTACACAATGTGATACAGTAATGAGATCTGATTATACCTACAGATATAAGATACAGACACATGTATATGTACACAATGTGATACAGTAATGAGATCTGATTATACCTACAGATATAAGATAAAGACACATGTATATGTACACAGTGTGATACAGTAATGAGATCTGATTATACCTACAGATATAAGATACAGACACATGTATATGTACACAATGTGATACAGTAATGAGATCTGATTATTCCTACAGATATAAGATACAGACACATGTATATGTACACAGTGTGATACAGTAATGAGATCTGATTATACCTACAGATGTAAGATACAGACACATGTATATGTACACAGTGTGATACAGTAATGAGATCTGATTATACCTACAGATATAAGATACAGACACATGTATATGTACACAATGTGATACAGTAATGAGATCTGATTATACCTACAGATATAAGATACAGACACATGTATATGTACACAATGTGATACAGTAATGAGATCTGATTATACCTACAGATATAAGATACAGACACATGTATATGTACACAGTGTGATACAGTAATGAGATCTGATTATACCTACAGATATAAGATAAAGACACATGTATATGTACACAGTGTGATACAGTAATGAGATCTGATTATACCTACAGATGTAAGATACAGACACATGTATATGTACAGAGTGTGATACAGTAATGAGATCTGATTATACCTACAGATATAAGATACAGACACATGTATATGTACACAATGTGATACAGTAATGAGATCTGATTATACCTACAGATATAAGATACAGACACATGTATATGTACACAGTGTGATATAGTAATGAGATCTGAATATACCTACAGATATAAGATACAGACACATGTATATGTACACAATGTGATACAGTAATGATATCTGATTATACCTACAGATATAAGATAAAGACACATGTATATGTACACAGTGTGATACAGTAATGAGATCTGATTATACCTACAAATATAAGATACAGACACATGTATATGTACACAATGTGATACAGTAATGAGATCTGATTATACCTACAGATATAAGATACAGACACATGTATATGTACACAATGTGATACAGTAATGAGATCTGATTATAACTACAGATATAAGATACATACACATGTATATGTACACAATGTGATACAGTAATGAGATCTGATCATACCTACAGATATAAGATACAGACACATGTATATGTACACAATGTGATACAGTAATGAGATCTGATTATACCTACAGATATAAGATAAAGACACATGTATATGTACACAGTGTGATACAGTAATGAGATATGATTATACCTACAGATATAAGATAAAGACACATGTATATGTACACAATGTGATAAAGTAATGAGATCTGATTATACCTACAGATATAAGATACAGACACATGTATATGTACACAATGTGATACAGTAATGAGATCTGATTATACCTACAGATATAAGATAAAGACACATGTATATGTACACAGTGTGATACAGTAATGAGATCTGATTATACCTACAGATATAAGATACAGACACATGTATATGTACACAGTGTGATACAGTAATGAGATCTGATTATACCTACAGATATAAGATACAGACACATGTATATGTACACAGTGTAATACAGTAATGAGATCTGATTATACCTACAGATATAAGATACAGACACATGTATATGTACACAATGTGATACAGTAATGTGATCTGATTATACCTACAGATATAATATACAGACACATGTATATGTACACAATGTGATACAGTAATGAGATCTGATTATACCTACAGATATAATATACAGACACATATATGTACACAGTGTGATACAGTAATGAGATCTGATTATACCTACAGATATAAGATACAGACACATGTATATGTACACAATGTGATACAGTAATGAGATCTGATTATACCTACAGATATAAGATACAGACACATGTATATGTACACAATGTGATACAGTAATGAGATCTGATTATACCTACAGATATAAGATACAGACACGTATATGTACACAGTGTGATACAGTAATGAGATCTGATTATACCTACAGATATAAGATACAGACACATGTATATGTACACAGTGTGATACAGTAATGAGATCTGATTATACCTACAGATATAAGATACAGACACATGTATATGTACACAATGTGATACAGTAATGAGATCTGATTATACCTACAGATATAAGATACAGACACATGCATATGTACACAGTGTGATACAGTAATGAGATCTGATTATACCTACAGATATAAGATACAGACACATGTATATGTACACAGTGTGATACAGTAATGAGATCTGATTATACCTACAGATATAAGATACAGACACATGTATATGTATAGAGTGTGATACAGTAATGAGATCTGATTATACCTACAGATATAAGATACATACACATGTATATGTACACAGTGTGATAAAGTAATGAGATCTGATTATACCTACAGATATAAGATACAGACACATGTATATGTACACAATGTGATACAGTAATGAGATCTGATTATACCTACAGATATAAGATAAAGACACATGTATATGTACACAATGTGATACAGTAATGAGATCTGATTATACCTACATATATAAGATAAAGACACATGTATATGTACACAGTGTGATAAAGTAATGAGATATGATTATACCTACAGATATAAGATAAAGACACATGTATATGTACACAGTGTGATACAGTAATGAGATCTGATTATACCTACAGATATAAGATACAGACACATGCATATGTACACAGTGTGATACAGTAATGAGAGCTGATTATACCTACAGATATAAGATACAGACACATGTATATGTACACAATGTGATACAGTAATGAGATCTGATTATACCTACAGATATAAGATACAGACACATGTATATGTACACAGTGTGATAAAGTAATGAGATCTGATTATACCTACAGATATAAGATAAAGACACATGTATATGTACACAATGTGATACAGCAATGAGATCTGATTATACCTACAGATATAAGATACAGACACATGTATATGTACACAGTGTGATACAGTAATGAGATCTGATTATACCTACAGATATAAGATAAAGACACATGTATATGTACACAATGTGATACAGTAATGAGATCTGATTATACGTACAGATATAAGATAAAGACACATGTATATGTACACAGTGTGATACAGTAATGAGATCTGATTATACCTACAGATATAAGATACAGACACATGTATATGTACACAGTGTGATAAAGTAATGAGATCTGATTATACCTACAGATATAAGATAAAAACACATGTATATGTACACAGTATGATACAGTAATGAGATCTGATTATACCTACAGATATAAAATACAGACACATGTATATGTACACAGTGTAATAAAGTAATGAGATCTGATTATACCTACAGATATAAGATAAAGACACATGTATATGTACACAGTATGATACAGTAATGAGATCTGATTATACCTACAGATATAATATACAGACACATGTATATGTACATAATGTGATACAGTAATGATATCTGATTATACCTACAGATATAAGATACAGACACATGTATATGTACACAATGTGATACAGTAATGAGATCTGATTATACCTACAGATATAAGATACAGACACATGTATATGTACACAGTGTGATACAGTAATGAGATCTGATTATACCTACAGATATAAGATAAAGACACATGTATATGTACACAGTGTGATACAGTAATGAGATCTGATTATACCTACAGATATAAGATAAAGACACATGTATATGTACACAGTGTGATACAGTAATGAGATCTGATTATACCTACAGATATAAGATACAGACACATGTATATGTACACAGTGTGATACAGTAATGAGATCTGATTATACCTACAGATATAAGATAAAGACACATGTATATGTACACAATGTGATACAGTAATGAGATCTGATTATACCTACAGATATAAGATACAGACACATGTATATGTACATAATGTGATACAGTAATGATATCTGATTATACCTACAGATATAAGATACAGACACATGTATATGTACACAGTGTGATACAGTAATGAGATCTGATTATACCTACAGATATAAGATAAAGAATCAGGTATATGTGCACAATGTGATAAAGTAATGAGATCTGATTATACCTACAGATATAAGATAAAGACACATGTATATGTACACAATGTGATAAAGTAATGAGATCTGATTATACCTACAGATATAAGATAAAGACACATGTATATGTACACAATGTGATACAGTAATGAGATCTGATTATACCTACAAGCTCAACCTATTTTATTAGGCTGTGGCTTCAAAACACAAAATCAGAGCTTTAATATACACAAATAAGCCTTAAAAATCTAATTTTCATACATTTTTTACTCTGCAGTTGGTAAAAAAAGCAATTGTAAACACATTAAGGGAAAAACTATTTTACAGTATACTGTCCCTTTAAAGTGAGCACTGGAAAAAAAAGGCTCGTTAGCAACGCACGGCTTTACCGACAAAACTCGTAATCTAGCCAATTGTATCTATCTTAGGTTTTATTTTTATTTTACAGGCAAGTTTGTATTTATTTTAACTAGGTGCAATAGTTATTAAATAGTTATTAACTATTTAATTACTACCTAGCTAAAATAAATACAAAAGTAAAATAAAACCTAACCTAAGTTACAAATACACCTAACACTACACTATAATTAAATACATTTACTAAATTAAATACAATTAAATAAATTAAATTAATTTAGCTAAAGTACAAAAAAAACAAAACACTAAATTATAGAAAATAATAAACAAATTACAGATATTTAAACTAATTACATCTAATCTAATAGCCCTATCAAAATAAAAAAAGCCCCCCCAAAATAAAAAAACCCTAGCCTTAACTAAACTACCAGTAGCCCTTAAAAGGGTCTTTTGCGGGGCATTGCCCCAAAGTAATCAGCTCTATTACCTGTAAAAAAAAATACAAACAACCCCCCAACAGTAAAACCCACCACCCACACAAACAACCCCCCAAATAAAATACTATCTAAAAAAAAACATCCGACGCGGAGCGGGTCCATCTTCAAGGCATCCAACGCGGAGTATCCTCTTCATCCGACGACTACCCGACGAATTAAGGTTCCTTTAAGTGACGTCATCCAAGATGGCGTCCCTTAGATTCCGATTGGCTGATAGAATTCTATCAGTCAATCGGAATTAAGGTAGAAAAAATCCTATTGGCTGATGCAATCAGCCAATAGGATTGAAGTTCAATCCTATTGGCTGATCCAATCAGCCAATAGGATTGAGCTCACATTCTATTGGCTGATTGGAACTGATTGCATCAGCCAATAGGATTTTTTCTACCTTAATTCCGATTGGCTGATAGAATTCTATCAACCAATCAGAATCTAAGGGACACCATCTTGGATGACGTCACTTAAAGGTACCTTAATTCGTCGTTAGTCTGTCGGATGAAGAGGATGCTCCACGTCGGATGTCTTGAAGATGGAGCCGCTCCGTGTCGGATGTATGATGATAGAAGATGCTGTCTGGATGAAGGCTTCTGCCCGTCTGGAGGACCACTTCGCCCGACTTGGATGAAGACTTCTCCCGGCTTCGTTGAGCACTTCGACCCCATTGGATGAAGACTTCTGCCGCTTCCTTGAGGATGGATGTCGGATCCTCAGAGCAGTAAGTCGATCTTCAGGGCGTTAGTGTTAGGTGTATTAGGGTGTATTGGGTGGGTTTTTTAAGGGTGTATTGGCTAGGGTTTTTTTTATTTTGGGTTTTTTTTTTATTTTGATATGGGCTATTAGATTAGGTGTAATTAGTTTAAAGATCTTGTAATTTGTTTTTTATTTTCTGTAATTTAGTGGGGGGGGTTGTACTTTAGCTAATTTAATTTAATTCAGGTAATTGTATGTAATTTAGTTAATGTATTTAATTGTAGTGTAGTGTTAGGTGTTATTGTAACTTAGTTAGGTTTTATTTTACAGGTACTTTTGTATTTATTTTAGCTAGGTAGTTATTAAATAGTTAATAACTATTTAATAACTATTCTACCTTGTTAAAATAAATACAAACTTGCCTGTAAAATAAACATAAACCCTAAGCTAGCTACAATGTAACCCTCTATAGTGCAGCCATTACATTTAAACAGCCGGCTTGTGCGTGCAATATGGTTGCAAGCGCTGTTTTGACGTGCTCATGCACACTTTCCCCATAGAGATCAATGGGGAGAAGGTGTCAGAAAAAAAACCTAACACCTCGCGGAATGAAAAGCTCCGTAACGCAGTCCCATTGATGTCTATAGGGAGAAAATAAAGACACGTTTAAACCTAACACCCTAACATAAACCTCACGTCTAAACACCCTTAATCTGCTGCCCCCAACTTTACCAACACCTAAATAATGTTATTAACCCCTAATCTGCCGCTCCGATATCCCTGACATCTAAATAAAGTTATTAACCCCTAATCTGCCACTCCCGATATTGCTGCCACTATACTAAAGTTATTAACCCCTATTCCCTGCACCCCAACATTGCTCACACTATAATAAATCTATTATCCCCTATTCCACCGCTCCACTACATCGCGCCACTAAATAAAGTTATTAACCCCTTAACCTCTGGCCTCCCACATCACTACCACTAAATAAACCTATTAACCCCTAAACCACCAGCCCCCCAAATTGCTACAACCTAAATTAAACTATTAACCCCTAAACCTAAACCTAACGTAACCCTAACCCTAACACCCCTTAACTTTAGCATAATTAAAATATAGCTAAATTAAAGTTACAATTATTAACTAAATAATACCTAAATACATAATTACATGTGAAATAAAACCTAAGCTAGCTACAATATAACTAATATTTACATTGTAGCTAGCTTAGGTTTTATTTTTATTTCACAGGTAAGTTTGTATTTATTTTAACTAGGTAGCTCTCATCCTATTGGCTGATTTGAACAGCCAATAGGATTTCATAGCTCTCATCCTATTGGCTGATTTGAATTTCCAAAATCAAATCAGCCAACAGGAATGCATGGGACGCCATTTTGAATTGTGTACCTTGCATTGAAGATTCAGTATACGGCGGCAACCGTATGAAGAGGATGCTCCGCACCGCCGGGATGAAGATAGAAGACGCCACTGGGATGAAGATGGAGCCGCCTGCTACCTGGATGAAGCTGGAGCCCCCGGGATGAAGATCCTTCAAGTGGGACTTCAGCAACTGTAAGTGGATCTTCAAGGGTTAGTGTTAGGATTTTTTAAGGATTTTTGGGTGGTTTTATTTTTTTAGTTTAGGGTTTGGGCTTTTCGTAAACGAGCTAAATGCCCTTTTCAGGGCAAGGCAAAAGAGCTAAATGCCCTTTTAAGGGCAATGCCCATACAAATGCCCTTTTCAGGGCAATGGGTAGCTTAGGTTTTTGTTAGTTAGGTTTTTTTATTTTGGGGGTTGGTTGGGTTTAGGGTTTTACTGCTGGGGGGGACTTTGTATTTTTTTTACAGGTAAAAGAGCTGTTTAACTTAGCGCAATGCCCTACAAAGGGTCCTTGGTTTAGGGGTTAATAGGTAGTTTATGGGTGTTTAGTTAGTTATGAGTTTTATGTAACAGTTTTGTAGCGTAAAACTCATAACTACTGCTCTCAGACGGCGGTACGGATCTTGTCGTTATAGGGTGCAACGCAAGTTCTTTAGCCAGAACACAACACAGAATGGCAGTGCTATGGAAGTCCCATGAAAAAACGTAATTTTTACGTGTGTGCGGGACTGACATTGCGTTACAGGCTTAAAGGCTGCGGTACAGCTATGCCGACAAGACTTGTAACGGCCGCGGTGCTGTTTTAACGCTGAAATGGCCATTTTTTCAGCATTAAATGACGAACGCACAACTCGTAATCTACCTGATAGTTATTAACCCCTAATCCGCCATACACCCACAATGCAACTACTATTAAAAGTACTAACTCCTAATCCGCCAACCCCCCACAACCCAATCTACCTAATTACACTATTAACCCCTAAGCCGCCAACCCCCCACAACGCAAAGTATCAATCTAATAACTAAGCCCCCTAACCTAACACCCCCTAAGTTAACCCAAATTAAAATACAATTACATTAAATTAGACTACCTTAAAAAATATTTTAAAATTACACAAAATAAAAAATCCTATCTTTACATGAAAATAAAAAACCTAAGATTACAAAAAATAAAAAAAACTAAGATAAAAAAAAATGAAATTATCCAATATAAAAAATAAAAATTAAAACTAATCTAATACGTCTATAAAAAAAAGTCAGCCCCCCCCAAAAAAAACCCATAAGCTAACACTAAACTACCAATAGCCCTTAAAAGGGCCTTTTGTAGGGCATTGCCCTAAAGCGATCAGCTCTTTTACTTAAAAAATACATAGACCCCCTAACAGTGAAACCTCCCACTCACCCAGACTCCCAAAAAGAAAAATACCTAACTGTAAAAAAACTAATCTACCCATTAGCCCTAAAGGGCATTTGTATGGGCATTGCCCTTAAAAGGGCAATCAGCTCTTTTACTGCCCATTAAAAAAATAAAAAGCCCAGAGACAGATCGGTGGCGGAGCGGTCATCCGATGTGGAGGGTCCTCTTAATGCGATCGCCCGCCGTACTCTGAAGATTGAATGCAAGATACCCCTTTTATATTGGGGTACCTTGCATTCCTATTGGCTGAAATCAGCAAATAGGATGTGCCCCCATAGAAGACTATTATATAATGCACCGGGGCTATATTATGTGCACAAAATAGAAATGGTATGGACTGTGCTCCAGTGATGTTAGCGCACCATACTGCTTGCCTTCTAACTCTCCATATTTTTAAGAATAATATGCCACTAAATGGGAGGCAGTTTGGGTGACCGTGCTACATGGTACACAGTGATTGTTTAATAATTGCGGGATCTTATTTACAACTCACTTCTGTTTGGCCATTGAAGAGGAGATCAGATTAACTTTCTAAAATGTGTTTTGTTTACTTGGATTGCACTGAAACAGTAAGGCCCTTGAAAGTTACTAACAAAACAGTGTGACATACTTATGATACATGTATTTTGTATACATCTTATTCATTGCAATACCCATTTGCTCATATTATATACTATGGCCTAGATTACAAGTGTGATATTTGCACTCCACTCAGTAATACCAGCACACGTAAATGTGCGCTGGTATTACAAGTTAGGCGCAATGTGAACGCAACCTCGTGTTCGCATTGCTTGGAAGCCTTGCGCTCACGAGAGCGCACTTCCATAGGCTCCAATGGGATCCTCTTTCTCATGCTGTCAGACACAGCAAAGCACCATGGGGCAATTCGCACAGCGTTGGGCAGCAGATAAAAAATGTATATGAATATATACGTATATATTTATGTGTTTATGGGGCCTATTTAACAACGGTCTGTCGGACCGACACTGCACAGACCTCGCTTTATACGGCGAACAATACGCTCTCAGTATTCAGCATTGCACCAGCAGCTCACAAGAGCTGCTGGTGTAACGCCGCCCCCTGCAGACTCGCGGCCAATCAGCCGCCAGCACAGGGTGTCAATCAACCCGATCGTACTCGATTGGGTTGAATTGCGGCGATGTCTGTCTGCCTGATCAGAGCAGGCGGACAGGTTACGGAGCAGCGGTACATCCGGAGCTTTATAAATGGGCCCCTAAGTGTGTATATAGACATATTAACACATACATTTATATGTATAGAAGCAGTTACATTTAGATTTACAGTAAATACACAGTCCCCCATTTACGGCTATGTAAAGGCACTTTTAGTGCTGTTTTTTCTAACATCCCACATCCGCTCACTTTAACCCCTAAACATTAAAATAGCGCTCCACTTGTAATCTAGACCTATATATTCTAATGTCCCTTTCGTAAAAAAAATAAAAAGCAAATTTCCCGGCACACACATTACACAGTCTGTTAGATTCATAGATATTTGCTGCTGATGGCACAATACAGAGGGATTTCATAATCATCAAGTGCATAATAAAAAGACAAATTTGACTCAGAATTTCCAATAAGCAGAAGATTTTTTTCTTGCAAATTAAAATAGTTCCCTCGATTTGCCGGTTCTTTGTATCATGTGACAGCCATCAGCCAATTACAGACTCTTATACATAGATATTGTAAACTTGCTATACCAAAGCTGACGAGCATGTTTCTTTTTTTTTTTAATGTTTTTTAAGTTTACTCTTTTGCCTTTAAATTAATAATCACATTTAAACTCTTATTTTGCAAAGCATTATTTATATTGTCCAAATACAGAAAAAACATGTATGTGAGACTAGAATCAAATGCAAAATAAGATGTGTCACACACTTTGTATTTATATTTGCTATCAGTACAAGGTGCACTGCAGGACTTCAGCACACTATTTATTTATATTTGTTATCAGTACAAGGTGCTCGGCAGGACTACAGCACACTATTTATTTATATTTACTATCAGTACAAGGTGCTCGGCAGGACTACAGCACACTATTTATTTATATTTGTTATCAGTACAAGGTGCTCGGCAGGACTACAGCACACTATTTATTTATATTTGTTATCAGTACAAGGTGCTCGGCAGGACTTCAGCACACTATTTATTTATATTTGTTATCAGTACAAGGTGCTCGGCAGGACTACAGCACACTATTTATTTATATTTACTATCAGTGCAAGGTGCTCGGCAGGACTACAGCACACTATTTATTTATATTTGTTATCAGTACAAGGTGCTCGGCAGGACTACAGCACACTATTTATTTATATTTGTTATCAGTACAAGGTGCTCGGCAGGACTACAGCACACTATTTATTTATATTTACTATCAGTACAAGGTGCTCGGCAGGACTTCAGCACACTATTTATTTATATTTGTTATCAGTACAAGGTGCTCGGCAGGACTACAGCACACTATTTATTTATATTTACTATCAGTACAAGGTGCTCGGCAGGACTACAGCACACTATTTATTTATATTTGTTATCAGTACAAGGTGCTCGGCAGGACTACAGCACACTATTTATTCATATTTACTATCAGTACAAGGTGCTCGGCAGGACTACAGCACACTATTTATTTATATTTACTATCAGTACAAGGTGCTCGGCAGGACTACAGCACACTATTTATATTTACTATCAGTACAAGGTGCTCGGCAGGACTACAGCACACTATTTATTTATATTTACTATCAGTACAAGGTGCTCGGCAGGACTACAGCACACTATTTATTTATATTTGTTATCAGTACAAGGTGCTCGGCAGGACTACAGCACACTATTTATTTATATTTACTATCAGTACAAGGTGCTCGGCAGGACTACAGCACACTATTTATTTATATTTACTATCAGTACAAGGTGCTCGGCAGGACTACAGCACACTATTTATTTATATTTACTATCAGTACAAGGTGCTCGGCAGGACTACAGCACACTATTTATTTATATTTGCTATCAGTACAAGGTGCTCGGCAGGACTACAGCACACTATTTATTTATATTTGTTATCAGTACAAGGTGCTCGGCAGGACTACAGCACACTATTTATTTATATTTGTTATCAGTACAAGGTGCTCGGCAGGACTTCAGCACACTATTTATTTATATTTGTTATCAGTACAAGGTGCTCGGCAGGACTACAGCACACTATTTATTTATATTTGTTATCAGTACAAGGTGCTCGGCAGGACTACAGCACACTATTTATTTATATTTGTTATCAGTACAAGGTGCTCGGCAGGACTACAGCACACTATTTATTTATATTTACTATCAGTACAAGGTGCTCGGCAGGACTACAGCACACTATTTATTTATATTTACTATCAGTACAAGGTGCTCGGCAGGACTACAGCACACTATTTATTTATATTTGTTATCAGTACAAGGTGCTCGGCAGGACTACAGCACACTATTTATTTATATTTGTTATCAGTACAAGGTGCTCGGCAGGACTTCAGCACACTATTTATTTATATTTGTTATCAGTACAAGGTGCTCGGCAGGACTACAGCACACTATTTATTTATATTTACTATCAGTGCAAGGTGCTCGGCAGGACTACAGCACACTATTTATTTATATTTGTTATCAGTACAAGGTGCTCGGCAGGACTACAGCACACTATTTATTTATATTTGTTATCAGTACAAGGTGCTCGGCAGGACTACAGCACACTATTTATTTATATTTACTATCAGTACAAGGTGCTCGGCAGGACTTCAGCACACTATTTATTTATATTTGTTATCAGTACAAGGTGCTCGGCAGGACTACAGCACACTATTTATTTATATTTACTATCAGTACAAGGTGCTCGGCAGGACTACAGCACACTATTTATTTATATTTGTTATCAGTACAAGGTGCTCGGCAGGATTACAGCACACTATTTATTCATATTTACTATCAGTACAAGGTGCTCGGCAGGACTACAGCACACTATTTATTTATATTTACTATCAGTACAAGGTGCTCGGCAGGACTACAGCACACTATTTATATTTACTATCAGTACAAGGTGCTCGGCAGGACTACAGCACACTATTTATTTATATTTACTATCAGTACAAGGTGCTCGGCAGGACTACAGCACACTATTTATTTATATTTGTTATCAGTACAAGGTGCTCGGCAGGACTACAGCACACTATTTATTTATATTTGTTATCAGTACAAGGTGCTCGGCAGGACTACAGCACACTATTTATTTATATTTGTTATCAGTACAAGGTGCTCGGCAGGACTACAGCACACTATTTATTTATATTTGTTATCAGTACAAGGTGCTCGGCAGGACTACAGCACACTATTTATTTATATTTACTATCAGTACAAGGTGCTCGGCAGGACTACAGCACACTATTTATTTATATTTGTTATCAGTACAAGGTGCTCGGCAGGACTACAGCACACTATTTATTTATATTTGTTATCAGTACAAGGTGCTCGGCAGGACTACAGCACACTATTTATTTATATTTACTATCAGTACAAGGTGCTCGGCAGGACTACAGCACACTATTTATTTATATTTGTTATCAGTACAAGGTGCTCGGCAGGACTACAGCACACTATTTATTTATATTTACTATCAGTACAAGGTGCTCGGCAGGATTACAGCACACTATTTATTTATATTTGTTATCAGTACAAGGTGCTCGGCAGGACTACAGCACACTATATATTTATATTTGTTATCAGTACAAGGTGCTCGGCAGGACTACAGCACACTATTTATTTATATTTACTATCAGTACAAGGTGCTCGGCAGGACTACAGCACACTATTTATTTATATTTACTATCAGTACAAGGTGCTCGGCAGGACTACAGCACACTATTTATTTATATTTGTTATCAGTACAAGGTGCTCTGCAGGACTACAGCACACTATTTATTTATATTTGTTATCAGTACAAGGTGCTCGGCAGGACTACAGCACACTATTTATTTATATTTGTTATCAGTACAAGGTGCTCGGCAGGACTACAGCACACTATTTATTTATATTTGTTATCAGTACAAGGTGCTCGGCAGGACTACAGCACACTATTTATTATATTTACTATCAGTACAAGGTGCTCGGCAGGACTACAGCACACTATTTATTTATATTTACTATCAGTACAAGGTGCTCGGCAGGACTACAGCACACTATTTATTTATATTTGTTATCAGTACAAGGTGCTTGGCAGGACTACAGCACACTATTTATTTATATTTACTATCAGTACAAGGTGCTCGGCAGGACTACAGCACACTATTTATTTATATTTACTATCAGTACAAGGTGCTCGGCAGGACTACAGCACACTATTTATTTATATTTACTATCAGTACAAGGTGCTCGGCAGGACTACAGCACACTATTTATTTATATTTGTTATCAGTACAAGGTGCTCGGCAGGACTACAGCACACTATTTATTTATATTTACTATCAGTACAAGGTGCTCGGCAGGACTACAGCACACTATTTATTTATATTTACTATCAGTACAAGGTGCTCGGCAGGACTACAGCACACTATTTATTTATATTTGTTATCAGTACAAGGTGCTCGGCAGGACTACAGCACACTATTTATTTATATTTACTATCAGTACAAGGTGCTCGGCAGGACTACAGCACACTATTTATTTATATTTGTTATCAGTACAAGGTGCTCGGCAGGACTACAGCACACTATTTATTTATATTTGTTATCAGTACAAGGTGCTTGGCAGGACTACAGCACACTATTTATTTATATTTGTTATCAGTACAAGGTGCTCGGCAGGACTACAGCACACTATTTATTTATATTTGTTATCAGTACAAGGTGCTCGGCAGGACTACAGCACACTATATATTTATATTTACTATCAGTACAAGGCGCTCGGCAGGACTACAGCACACTATTTATTTATATTTACTATCAGTACAAGGTGCTCGGCAGGACTACAGCACACTATTTATTTATATTTACTATCAGTACAAGGTGCTCGGCAGGACTTCAGCACACTATTTATTTATATTTGTTATCAGTACAAGGTGCTCGGCAGGACTACAGCACACTATTTATTTATATTTGTTATCAGTACAAGGTGCTCGGCAGGACTACAGCACACTATTTATTTATATTTACTATCAGTACAAGGTGCTCGGCAGGACTACAGCACACTATTTATTTATATTTACTATCAGTACAAGGTGCTCGGCAGGACTACAGCACACTATTTATTTATATTTGTTATCAGTACAAGGTGCTCGGCAGGACTACAGCACACTATTTATTTATATTTGTTATCAGTACAAGGTGCTCGGCAGGACTTCAGCACACTATTTATTTATATTTGTTATCAGTACAAGGTGCTCGGCAGGACTACAGCACACTATTTATTTATATTTGTTATCAGTACAAGGTGCTCGGCAGGACTACAGCACACTATTTATTTATATTTGTTATCAGTACAAGGTGCTCGGCAGGACTACAGCACACTATTTATTTATATTTACTATCAGTGCAAGGTGCTCGGCAGGACTACAGCACACTATTTATTTATAATTTGTTATCAGTACAAGGTGCTCGGCAGGACTACAGCACACTATTTATTTATATTTGTTATCAGTACAAGGTGCTCGGCAGGACTACAGCACACTATTTATTTATATTTACTATCAGTACAAGGTGCTCGGCAGGACTTCAGCACACTATTTATTTATATTTGTTATCAGTACAAGGTGCTCGGCAGGACTACAGCACACTATTTATTTATATTTACTATCAGTACAAGGTGCTCGGCAGGACTACAGCACACTATTTATTTATATTTGTTATCAGTACAAGGTGCTCGGCAGGATTACAGCACACTATTTATTTCATATTTACTATCAGTACAAGGTGCTCGGCAGGACTACAGCACACTATTTATTTATATTTACTATCAGTACAAGGTGCTCGGCAGGACTACAGCACACTTTTTATATTTACTATCAGTACAAGGTGCTCGGCAGGACTACAGACACACTATTTATTTATATTTACTATCAGTACAAGGTGCTCGGCAGGACTACAGCACACTATTTATTTATATTTGTTATCAGTACAAGGTGCTCGGCAGGACTACAGCACACTATTTATTTATATTTGTTATCAGTACAAGGTGCTCGGCAGGACTACAGCACACTATTTATTTATATTTGTTATCAGTACAAGGTGCTCGGCAGGACTACAGCACACTATTTATTTATATTTGTTATCAGTACAAGGTGCTCGGCAGGACTACAGCACACTATTTATTTATATTTTCTATCAGTACAAGGTGCTCGGCAGGACTACAGCACACTAATTATTTATATTTGTTATCAGTACAAGGTGCTCGGCAGGACTACAGCACACTATTTATTTATATTTGTTATCAGTACAAGGTGCTCGGCAGGACTACAGCACACTATTTATTTATATTTACTATCAGTACAAGGTGCTCGGCAGGACTACAGCACACTATTTATTTATATTTGTTATCAGTACAAGGTGCTCGGCAGGACTACAGCACACTATTTATTTATATTTACTATCAGTACAAGGTGCTCGGCAGGACTACAGCACACTATTTATTTATATTTGTTATCAGTACAAGGTGCTCGGCAGGACTACAGCACACTATATATTTATATTTGTTATCAGTACAAGGTGCTCGGCAGGACTACAGCACACTATTTATTTATATTTACTATCAGTACAAGGTGCTCGGCAGGACTACAGCACACTATTTATTTATATTTACTATCAGTACAAGGTGCTCGGCAGGACTACAGCACACTATTTATTTATATTTGTTATCAGTACAAGGTGCTCGGCAGGACTACAGCACACTATTTATATTATATTTGACTATCAGTACAACGGTGCTCGGCAGGACTACAGCACACTATTTATTTATATTTGTTATCAGTACAAGGTGCTCGGCAGGACTACAGCACACTATTTATTTATATTTTCTATCAGTACAAGGTGCTCGGCAGGACTACAGCACACTATTTATTTATATTTACTATCAGTACAGGTGCTCGGCAGGACTACAGCACACTATTTATTTATATTTCTTATCAGTACAAGGTGCTCGGCAGGACTACAGCACACTATTTATTTATATTTGTTATCAGTACATGGTGCTCGGCAGGACTACAGCACACTATTTATTTATATTTTTTATCAGTACAAGGTGCTCGGCAGGACTACAGCACACTATTTATTTATATTTACTATCAGTACAAGGTGCTCGGCAGGACTACAGCACACTATTTATTTATATTTACTATCAGTACAAGGTGCTCGGCAGGACTACAGCACACTATTTATTTATATTTCGTTATCAGTACAAGGTGCTCGGCAGGACTACAGCACACTATTTATTTATATTTACTATCAGTACAAGGTGCTCGGCAGGACTACAGCACACTATTTATTTATATTTACTATCAGTACAAGGTGCTCGGCAGGACTACAGCACACTATTTATTTATATTTTGTATCAGTACAAGGTGCTCGGCAGGACTACAGCACACTATTTATTTATATTTACTATCAGTACAAGGTGCTCGGCAGGACTACAGCACACTATTTATTTATATTTGTTATCAGTACAAGGTGCTCGGCAGGACTACAGCACACTATTTATTTATATTTGGTTATCAGTACAAGGTGCTCGGCAGGACTACAGCACACTATTTATTTATATTTACTATCAGTACAAGGTGCTCGGCAGGACTACAGCACACTATTTATTTATATTTGATATCAGTACAAGGTGCTCGGCAGGACTACAGCACACTATTTATTTATATTTGTTATCAGTACAAGGTGCTCGGCAGGACTTCAGCACACTATTTATTTATATTTGTTATCAGTACAAGGTGCTCGGCAGGACTACAGCACACTATTTATTTATATTTACTATCAGTACAAGGTGCTCGGCAGGACTACAGCACACTATTTATTTATATTTACTATCAGTACAAGGTGCTCGGCAGGACTACAGCACACTATTTATTTATATTTGTTATCAGTACAAGGTGCTCGGCAGGACTACAGCACACTATTTATTTATATTTACTATCAGTACAAGGTGCTCGGCAGGACTACAGCACACTATTTATTTATATTTACTATCAGTACAAGGTGCTCGGCAGGACTACAGCACACTATTTATTTATATTTACTATCAGTACAAGGTGCTCGGCAGGACTACAGCACACTATTTTATTTATATTTACTATCAGTACAAGGTGCTCGGCAGGACTACAGCACACTATTTATTTATATTTGACTATCAGTACAAGGTGCTCGGCAGGACTACAGCACACTATTTATTTATATTTACTATCAGTACAAGGTGCTCGGCAGGACTACAGCACACTATTTATTTATATTTTTTATCAGTACAAGGTGCTCGGCAGGACTACAGCACACTATTTATTTATATTTGTTATCAGTACAAGGTGCTCGGCAGGACTACAGCACACTATTTATTTATATTTGTTATCAGTACAAGGTGCTCGGCAGGACTACAGCACACTATTTATTTATATTTGTTATCAGTACAAGGTGCTCGGCAGGACTACAGCACACTATTTATTTATATTTGCTATCAGTACAAGGTGCTCGGCAGGACTACAGCACACTATTTATTTATATTTACTATCAGTACAAGGTGCTCGGCCAGGACTACAGCTACACTATTTATTTATATTTAGCTATCAGTACAAGGTGCTCGGCAGGACTTACAGCACACTATTTATTTATATTTACTATCAGTACAAGGTGCTGCGGCAGGACTACAGCACACTATTTATTTATATTTGTTATCAGGTACAAGGTGCTCGCAGGACTACAGCACACTATTTATTTATATTTACTATCAGTACAAGGTGCTCGGCAGGACTACAGCACACTATTTATTTATATTTGTTATCAGTACAAGGTGCTCGGCAGGACTACAGCACACTATTTATTTATATTTACTATCAGTTCAAGGTGCTCGGCAGGGACTACAGCACACTATTTATTTATATTTAGCTATCAGACAAGGTTGCTCGGGCAGGACTACAGCACACTATTTATTTATATTTACTATCAGTACAAGGTGCTCGGCAGGACTACAGCACACTATTTATTTATATTTACTATCAGTACAAGGTGCTCGGCAGGACTACAGCACACTATTTATTTATATACTACTATCAGCTACAAGGTGCTCGGCAGGACTACAGCACACTATTTACTTTATATTTACTATCAGTACAAGGTGCTCGGCCAGAACTACCAGCACTCAATATTTATTTATATTTTCGTTATCAGTACAAGGTGCTCGGCAGGACTACAGCACACTATTTATTTATATTTACTATACAGTACAAGAGTGCTCGGCAGCGACTACAGCACACTATTTATTTATATTTACTATCAGTACAAGGTGCTCGGCAGGACTACAGCACACTATTTATTTATATTTGTTATCAGTACAAGGTGCTCGGCCTAGGACTACAGCACACTATTTATTTATATTTGATATCAGTACAAGGTGATCGGCAGGCAGACATACAGCACACTATGTATTATATTTGTATCAGTACAAGGTGCTCGGCAGGACTACAGCACACTATTTATTTATATTTACTATCAGTACAAGGTGCTCGGCAAGGTACTACAGCACACTATTTATTTATATTTACTATCAGTACAAGGTGCTCGGCAGGACTACAGCACACTATTTATTTATATTTACTATCAGTACAAGGTGCTCGGCAGGACTACAGCACACTATTTATTTATATTTACTATCAGTACAAGGTGCTCGGCAGGACTACAGCACACTATTTATTTATATTTACTATCAGTACAAGGTGCTCGGCAGGACTACAGCACACTATTTATTTATATATACTATCAGTACAAGGTGCTCGGCAGGACTACAGCACACTATTTATTTATATTTGCTATCAGTACAAGGTGCTCGGCAGGACTACAGCACACTATTTATTTATATTTGTTATCAGTACAAGGTGCTCGGCAGAACTACAGCACACTATTTATTTATATTTGTTATCAGTACAAGGTGCTCGGCAGGACTACAGCACACTATTTATTTATATTTGTTATCAGTACAAGGTGCTCGGCAGGACTACAGCACACTATTTATTATATTTACTATCAGTACAAGGTGCTCGGCAGGACTACAGCACACTATTTATTTATATTTGTTATCAGTACAAGGTGCTCGGCAGGACTACAGCACACTATTTATTTATATTTGTTATCAGTACAAGGTGCTCGGCAGGACTTCAGCACACTATTTATTTATATTTACTATCAGTACAAGGTGCTCGGCAGGACTACAGCACACTATTTATTTATATTTACTATCAGTACAAGGTGCTCGGCAGGACTACAGCACACTATTTATTTATATTTACTATCAGTACAAGGTGCTCGGCAGGACTACAGCACACTATTTATTTATATTTGTTATCAGTACAAGGTGCTCGGCAGGACTACAGCACACTATTTATTTATATTTACTATCAGTACAAGGTGCTCGGCAGGACTACAGCACACTATTTATTTATATTTACTATCAGTACAAGGTGCTCGGCAGGACTACAGCACACTATTTATTTATATTTACTATCAGTACAAGGTGCTCGGCAGGACTACAGCACACTATTTATTTATATATACTATCAGTACAAGGTGCTCGGCAGGACTACAGCACACTATTTATTTATATTTACTATCAGTACAAGGTGCTCGGAAGGACTACAGCCACACTATTTATTTATATTTGATATCAGTACAAGGTGCTCGGAGGACTACAGCACACTATTTATTTATATTTACTATCAGTACAAGGTGCTCGGCAGGACTACAGCACACTATTTATTTATATTTGTTATCAGTACAAGGTGCTCGGCAGGACTACAGCACCTCTATTTATTTATATTTGTTATCAGTACAAGGTGCTCGGCAGGACTACAGCACACTATTTATTTATATATGTACTCTCAGTACAAGGTGCTCGGCAGGACTACAGCACACTATTTATTTATATTTGTTATCAGTACAGGTGCTCGGCAGGACTACACGCACACTATTTATTTTATATTTGTTATCAGTACAAGGTTGCTCGGCAGGACTACAGCTCACTATTTATTTATATTTGTCTATCAGTACAAGGTGCTCGGCAGGACTACAGCACACTATTTATTTATATTTACTATCAGTACAAGGTGCTCGGCAGGACTACAGCACACTATTTATTTATATTTACTATCAGTACCAAGGTGGCTCGGCAGGACTTACAGCACACTATTTATTTATATTTGTTATCAGTACAGGTGCTCGGCAGGACTACAGCACACTATTTATTTATATTTACTATCAGTACAAGGTGCTCGGCAGGACTACAGCACACTATTTATTTATTTGTTATCAAGTACAAGGTGCTCGGCAGGACTACAGCACACTATTTATTTATTTTTATTTCAGTACAAGGTGCTCGGCCAGGACTTCAGCACACTATTTATTTATATTTGTTATCAGTACAAAGGTGCTCGGCCGGACTTTTTAAACCCCCCCCCCTAGCACACTATTTATTTATATTTGTATCACGTACAAGGTGCTCGGCAGGACTACAGCAACTATTTATTTATATTTACTATCAGTACCAAGGTGCTCGGCAGGACTACAGCACACTATTTATTTTCTATTTACTATCAGTACAAGGTGCTCGGCAGGAATACAGCACACTATTTATTTATATTTGTTATCAGTACAAGGTGCTCGGCAGAGACTACAGCACCACTATTTATTTATATTTGTTATCAGTACAAGGTGCTCGGCAGGACTACAGCACACTATTTATTTTATATTTGTATCAGTACAAGGTGCTCGGCAGGAACTACAGCACACTATTTATTTATATTTACTATCAGTACAGGTGCTCGGCAGGACTACAGCACACTATTTATTTATATTTTAGTATCCAGCTACAAGGTGCTCGGCAGGACTACAGCACACTATATATTTATATTTTACTATCAGTACAAGGTGCTCGGCAGGACTACAGCACACTATTTATTTATATTTACTATCAGTACAAGGTGCTCGGCAGGACTACAGCAACACTATTTATTTATATTTATCTCAGTACAAGGTGCTCGGCAGGACTACAGCACACTATTTATTTATATTTGTTATCAGTACACAGGTGCTCGGCAGGACTACAGCACAACTATTTATTTATATTTCTTATCAGTACAAGGTGCTCGGCAGGACTACAGCACACTATTTATTATATTTTACTATCAGTACAAGGTGCCTCGGCAGGACTACAGCACACTATTATTTTATATTTGATATCAGTACAAGGTGCTCGGCAGAGAACTACAGCACACTATTTATTTATATTTGTTATCAGTACAAGGTGCTCGGCAGGACTACAGCACACTATTTATTTATATTTGTTATCAGTACAAGGTGCTCGGCAGGAACTACAGCACACTATTTATTTATATTTGTTATCAGTACAAGGTGCTCGGCAGGACTACAGCACACTATTTATTTATATTTACTATCAGTACAAGGTGCTCGGCAGGACTACAGCACACTATGTATTATATTTGTCTAT
This sequence comes from Bombina bombina, assembly GCF_027579735.1. Lineage (NCBI taxonomy): Eukaryota > Metazoa > Chordata > Amphibia > Anura > Bombinatoridae > Bombina > Bombina bombina. Next base: position 158,316,891 of record NC_069510.1, read on the forward strand.
CAGTACAAGGTGCTCGGCAGGACTACAGCACACTATTTATTTATATTTGCTTATCAGTACAAGGTGCTCGGCAGGACTACAGCACACTATTTATTTATATTTACTATCAGTACAAGGTGCTCGGCAGGACTACAGCACACTATTTATTTATATTTGTTATCAGTACAAGGTGCTCGGCAGGACTACAGCACACTATTTATTTATATTTACTATCAGTACAAGGTGCTCGCAGGACTACAGCACACTATTTATTTATATTTGTTATCAGTACAAGGTGCTCGGCAGGACTACAGCACACTATTTATTTATATTTACTATCAGTACAAGGTGCTCGGCCCAGGACTACAGCACACTATTTATTTATATTTGTATCAGTACAAGGTGCTCGGCAGGACTACAGCACACTATTTATTTTATATTACTATCAGTACAAGGTGCTCGGGCAGGACTACAGCACAACTATTTTATTATATTTGTTATCAGTACAAGGTGCTCGGCAGGACTACAGACACTATTTATTTATATTTGTTATCAGTACCAAGGTGCTCGGCAGGACTACAGCACACTATTTATTTATATTTACTATCAGTACAAGGTGCTCGGCAGGACTACAGCCCACTATTTATTTATATTTGTTATCAGTACAAGGTGCTCGGCAGGACTACAGCACATTATTATTTATATTTACTATCAGTACAAGGTGCTCGGCAGGACTACAGCACACTATATATTTATATTTACTATCAGTACAAGGTGCTCGGCAGGACTACAGCACACTATTTATTTATATTTACTATCAGTACAAGGTGCTCGGCAGGACTACAGCACACTATTTATTTATATTTACTATCAGTACAAGGTGCTCGGCAGGACTACAGCACACTATTTATTTATATTGTTATCAGTACAAGGTGCTCGGCAGGACTACAGCACACTATTTATTTATATTTACTATCAGTACAAGTGCTCGGCAGGACTACAGCACACTATTTATTTATATTTGTTATCAGTACAAGGTGCTCGGCAGGACTACAGCACACTATTTATTTATATTTGTTATCAGTACAAGGTGCTCGGCAGGACTTCAGCACACTATTTATTTATATTTGTTATCAGTCACAAGGTGCTCGGCAGGACTACAGCACACTATTTATTTATATTTGTCTATCATACAAGGTGCTTGCAGGCTGGACTACAGCACACTATTTAGTTAGTATTTGGTTTATCAGTACAAGGTGGCTCGGGCAGGGAACTACAGAGCACACTATTTTTTATATTTTGTCTATCAGTACAAGGTGCCTCGGGCAAGACTACAGCACACTATTAATTTATATTTGTCTGATCATGTACAAGGTGCTCGGCAGGGGTGTGGGGACTACTCACACTATTTATATTATATTTGTTATCAGTAGCAAGGTGCTCGGCCGAGGACTAACAGCTAGCACTCATTTATTTTATATTTGTTATCAGTGACATGGGGGCTTCGGCAGGACTACCAGAACATCTATCTTTATTTAATATTTCTATCAGTACACAGTTGCTCGGCAGGACATAACAGCACACTATTTATTTATATTTGTTATCAGTACAAGGGTTGCTCGGACAGGACGTACAGCACACTATTTATTTATATTTACTATCAGTACAAGGTGCTCGGCAGGACTACAGCACACTATTTATTTATATTTACTATCAGTACAAGGTGCTCGGCAGGACTTCAGCACACTATTTATTTATATTTACTATCAGTACAAGGTGCTCGGCAGGACTTCAGCACACTATTTATTTATATTTACTATCAGTACAAGGTGCTCGGCAGGACTACAGCACACTATTTATTTATATTTGTTATCAGTACAAGGTGCTCGGCAGGACTACAGCACACTATTTATTTATATTTACTATCAGTGCAAGGTGCTCGGCAGGACTACAGCACGCTATTTATTTATATTTGTTATCAGTACAAGGTGCTCGGCAGGACTACAGCACACTATTTATTTATATTTACTATCAGTACAAGGTGCTCGGCAGGACTACAGCACACTATTTATTTATATTTACTCAGTACAAGGTGCTCGGCAGGACTACAGCACACTATTTATTTATATTTTGTTATCAGTACAAGGTGCTCGGCAGGACTACAGCACACTATTTATTTATATTTTGTATCAGTACAAGGTGCTCGGCAGGACTACAGCACACTATTTATTTATATTTACTATCAGTACAAGGTGCTCGGCAGGACTACAGCACACTATTTATTTATATTTGTTATCAGTACAAGGTGCTCGGCTGGACTACAGCACACTATTTATGTATATTTACTATCAGACAAGGTGCTCGGCAGGACCTACAGCACACTATTTATTTATATTTACTATCAGTACAAGGTGCTCGGCAGGACTACAGCACACTATTTATTTATATTTACTATCAGTACAAGGTGCTCGGCAGGACTACAGCACACTATTTATTTATATTTGTTATCAGTACAAGGTGCTCGGCAGGACTACAGCACACTATTTATTTATATTTACTATCAGTACAAGGTGCTCGGCAGGACTACAGCACACTATTTATTTATATTTGTATCAGTACAGGTGCTCGGCACGGACTACAGCACACTATTTATTTATATTTGTTATCAGTACAAGGTGTCTCGGCAGGACTACAGCACACTATTTATTTATATTTGCTTATCGATTACAAGGTGCTCGGCAGGACTACAGCACACTATTTATTTATATTTACTATCAGTACAAGGTGCTCGGCAGGACTACAGCACACTATTTATTTATATTTTTTATCAGTACAAGGTGCTCGGCAGGACTACAGCACACTATTTATTTATATTTGTTATCAGTACAAGGTGCTCTGGCAGGACTACAGCACACTATTTATTTATATTTACTATCAGTACAAGGTGCTCGGCAGGACTACAGCACACTATTTATTTATATTGAGTATCAGTACAAGGTGCTCGGCAGGACTACAGCACACTATTTATTTTTATTTACTATCAGTACAAGGTGCTCGGCAGGACTACAGCACACTATTTATTTATATTTGTTATCAGTACAAGGTGCTCGGCAGGACTACAGCACACTATTTATTTATATTTGTTATCAGTACAAGGTGCTCGGCAGGACTACAGCACACTATTTATTTATATTTACTATCAGTACAAGGTGCTCGGCAGGACTACAGCACACTATTTATTTATATTTGTTATCAGTACAAGGTGCTCGGCAGGACTACAGCACACTATTTATTTATATTTGTTATCAGTACAAGGTGCTCGGCAGGACTACAGCACACTATTTATTTATATTTGCTATCAGTACAAGGTGCTCGGCAGGACTACAGCACACTATTTATTTATATTTACTATCAGTACAAGGTGCTCGGCAGGACTTCAGCACACTATTTATTTATATTTGCTATCAGTACAAGGTGCTCGGCAGGACTTCAGCACACTATTTATTTATATTTGTTATCAGTACAAGGTGCTCGGCAGAACTACAGCACACTATTTATTTTATATTTACATCAGTACAAGGTGCTCGGCAGGACTTCAGCACACTATTTATTTATATTTGCTATCAGTACAAGGTGCTCGGCAGGACTCAGCACACTATTTATTTATATTTGTTATCAGTACAAGGTGCTCGGCAGGACTACAGCACACTATTTATTTATATTGTTATCAGTACAAGTGCTCGGCAGGACTACAGCACACTATTTATTTATATTTACTATCAGTACAAGGTGCTCGGCAGGACTACAGCACCTATTTATTTATATTTGTTATCAGTACAAGGTGCTCGGCAGGACTACAGCACATATTATTTATATTTACTATCAGTACAAGGTGCTCGGCAGGACTACAGCACACTATTTATTTATATTTGCTATCAGTACAAGGTGCTCGGCAGGACTACAGCACACTATTTATTTATATTTGTTATCAGTACAAGGTGCTCGGCAGAACTACAGCACACTATTTATTTATATTTGTTATCAGTACAAGGTGCTCGGCAGGACTACAGCACACTATTTATATTTACTATCAGTACAAGGTGCTCGGCAGGACTACAGCACACTATTTATTTAATATTTGTTGATCAGTACAAGGTGCTCTCAGGACTACAGCACACTATTTATTTATATTTACTATCAGTACAAGGTGCTCGGCAGGACTACAGCACACTATATTTGTAATTTACTATCAGTACAAGGTGCTCGGCAGGACTACAGCACACTATTTATTTATATTTGTTATCAGTACAAGGTGCTCGGCAGGACTACAGCACACTATTTATTTATATTACTATCAGTACAAGGTGCTCGGCAGGACTACAGCACACTATTTATTTATATTTGTTATCAGTACAAGGTGCTCGGCAGGACTACAGCACACTATTTATTTATATTTGTTATCAGTACAAGGTGCTCGGCAGGACTTCAGCACACTATTTATTTATATTTACTTCAGTACAAGGTGCTCGGCAGAACTACAGCACACTATTTATTTATATTTACTATCAGTACAAGGTGCTCGGCAGGACTACAGCACACTATTTATTTATATTTGTTATCAGTACAAGGTGCTCGGCAGGACTACAGCACACTATTTATTTATATTTGTTATCAGTACAAGGTGCTCGGCAGGACTACAGCACACTATTTATTTATATTTTATATCAGTACAAGGTGCTCGGCAGGACTACAGCACACTATTTTATTTATATTTACTATCAGTACAAGGTGCTCGGCAGGACTACAGCACACTATTTATTTATATTTACTATCAGTACAAGGTGCTCGGCAGGACTACAGCACACTATTTATTTATATTTTTTATCAGTACAAGGTGCTCGGCAGGACTACAGCACACTATTTATTTATATTTACTATCAGTACAAGGTGCTCGGCAGGACTACAGCACACTATTTATTTATATTTACTATCAGTACAAGGTGCTCGGCAGGACTACAGCACACTATTTATTTATATTTACTATCAGTACAAGGTGCTCGGCAGGACTACAGCACACTATTTATTTATATTTACTATCAGTACAAGGTGCTCGGCAGGACTACAGCACACTATTTATTTATATTTGCTATCAGTACAAGGTGCTCGGCAGGACTACAGCACACTATTTATTTATATTTACTATCAGTACAAGGTGCTCGGCAGGACTACAGCACACTATTTATTTATATTTACTATCAGTACAAGGTGCTCGGCAGGACTACAGCACACTATTTATTTATATTTGTTATCAGTGCAAGGTGCTCGGCAGGACTACAGCACACTATTTATTTATATTTACTATCAGTGCAAGGTGCTCGGCAGGACTACAGCACACTATTTATTTATATTGTTATCAGTACAAGGTGCTCGGCAGGACTACAGCACACTATTTATTTATATTTGTTATCAGTACAAGGTGCTCGGCAGGACTACAGCACACTATTTATTTATATTTGTTATCAGTACAAGGTGCTCGGCAGGACTACAGCACACTATTTATTTATATTTACTTCAGTACAAGGTGCTGGCAGGACTACAGCACACTTTTATTTTATTTGTTATCAGTACAAGGTGCTCGGCAGGACTACAGCACACTATTTATTTATTTTTACTATCAGTACAAGGTGCTCGGCAGGACTACAGCACACTATTTATTTATATTTGTTATCAGTACAAGGTGCTCGGCAGGACTACAGCACACTATTTATTTTATTTGTTATCAGTACAAGGTGTCGGCAGGACTACAGCACACTATTTATTTATATTTGTTATCAGTACAAGGTGCTCGGCAGGACTACAGCACACTATTATTATTTTATTTGTTATCAGTACAAGGTGCTCGGCAGGACTACAGCACACTATTTATTTTATATTTGTTATCAGTACAAGGTGCTCGGCAGGACTACAGCACACTATTTATTTATTTTACTATCAGTACAAGGTGCTCGGCAGGACTACAGCACACTATTTATTTATATTTATCAGTACAAGGTGCTCGGCAGGACTACAGCACACTATTTTTTATATTTGTTATCAGTACAAGGTGCTCGGCAGGACTACAGCACACTATTTATTTATATTTGTATCAGTACAAAGGTGCTCGGCAGGACTACAGACACCTATTTATTTATATTTTACTATCAGTACAAGGTGCTCGGCAGGACTACAGCACACTATTTATTTATATTTGTTATCAGTACAAGGTGCTCGGCAGGACTACAGCACACTATTTATTTATATTTGTTATCAGTACAAGGTGCTCGGCAGGACTACATGCACACTATTTATTTATATTTACTATCAGATACAAGGTGCTCGGCAGGACTACAGCACACTATTTATTTATATTTACTATCAGTACAAGGTGCTCGGCAGGACTACAGCACACTATTTATTTATTATTTCTATCAGTACCAAGGTGCTCGGCCAGGACTACAGCACACTATTTATTTATATTTTACTATCAGTACAAGGTGGCTCGGCAGGACTACAGCACACTATTTATTTATATTTGCTATCAGTACAGGAGCTCGGCAGGACTACAGCACACTATTTATTTAATTTGTTATCAGTACAAGGTGCCTCGGCAGGACTACAGCACACTATTTATTTATATTTACTATCAGTACAAGGTGCTCGGCAGGACTACAGCACACTATTTATTTATATTTGTTATCAGTACAAGGTGCTCGGCAGGACTACAGCACACTATTTATTTATATTTATCAGTACAAGGTGCTCGGCAGGATCAGCACACTATTTATTTATATTTACTATCAGTACAAGGTGCTCGGCAGGACTTCAGCACACTATTTATTTTTTTTTACTATCAGTACAAGGTGCTCGGCAGGACTACAGCACACTATTTATTTATATTTGTTATCAGTACAAGGTGCTCGGCAGGACTACAGCACACTATTTATTTATATTTACTATCAGTGAGGTGCTCGGCAGGACTACAGCACACTATTTATTTATATTTGTTATCAGTACAAGGTGCTCGGCAGGACTACAGCACACTATTTATTTATATTTACTATCAGTACAAGGTGCTCGGCAGGACTACAGCACACTATTTATTTATATTACTATCAGTACAAGGGTGCTCGGCAGGACTACAGCACACTATTTATTTATATTTGTACTATCAGTACAAGGTGCTCGGCAGGACTAACAGCACACTATTTATTTATATTTGTTATCAGTACAAGGTGCTCGGCAGGACTAAAGCACACTATTTATTTATATTTACTATCAGTACAAGGTGCTCGGCAGGACTACAGCACACTATTTATTTATATTTATATCTGTACAAGGTGCTCGGCAGGACTACAGCACACTATTTATTTATATTTGTTATCAGTACAAGGTGCTCCGGCAGGACTACAGCACACTATTTATTATATTTAACTATCAGTACAAGGTGCTCGGCAGGACTACAGCACACTATTTATTTATATTTGTTATCAGTACAAGGGTGCTCGGCAGGACTACAGCACACTATTTATTTTATATTTACTATCAGTACAAGGTGCTCGGCAGGACTACAGCACACTATTTATTTATATTTGTTATCAGTACAAGGTGCTCGGCAGGACTACAGCACACTATTTATTTTTTATTTTACTATCAGTACAAGGTGCTCGGCAGGACTACAGCACACTATTTATTTATATTTATCTATCAGTACATGGTGCTCGGCAGAGGACTACAGCCACACTAATTATTTATATTTCCTATCAGTACAAGGTGCTCGGCAGGACTACAGCACACTATTTATTTATATTTTCTATCAGTACAAGGTGCTCGGCAGGACTACAGCACACTATTTATTTATATTTGTTATCAGTACAAGGTGCTCGGCAGGACTACAGCACACTATTTATTTATATTTGTTATCAGTACAAGGTGCTCGGCAGGACTACAGCACACACTATTTATTTATATTTCTATAAGTACAAGGTGCACGGCAGGACTACAGCACACTATTTATTTATATTTGTTATCAGTACAAGGTGCTCGGCAGGGGTACTACAGCACTCTATTTACTTTATATTTGTTATCAGTACATAGGTGCTCGGCAGGACTACAGCACACTATTTATTTATATTTGTTATCAGTACAAGTGTGCTCGGCAGGACTACAGCACACTATTTATTTTATTTGTTATCAGTACAAGGTGCTCGGCAGGACTACAGCACATATTTATTTATATTTGTTATCAGTACAAGGTGCTCGGCAGGACTACAGCACACTATTTATTTATATTGTACTATCAGTACAGGTGCTCGGCGGACTACAGCACACTATTTATTTTTATTTGTTTATCAGTACAAGGTGCTCGGCAGGACTACAGCACACTATTTTATTTATATTTGTTATCAGTACAAGGTGCTCGGCAGGACTACAGCACACTATTTATTTATATTTGTTATCAGTACAAGGTGCTCGGCAGGACTACAGCACACTATTTATTTATATTGTTATCAGTACAAGGTGCTCGGCGGACTACAGCACACTATTTATTTATTTGTTATCAGTACAAGGTGCTCGGCAGGACTACAGCACACTATTTATTTATATTTACTATCAGTACAAGGTGCTCGGCAGGACTACAGCACACTATTTATTTATATTTGTTATCAGTACAAGGTGCTCGGCAGGACTACAGCACACTATTTATTTAATTTGTTACTTCAGTACAAGGTGCTCGCAGGACTACAGCACACTATTTATTTATATTTGTTATCAGTACAAGGTGCTCGGCGGACTACAGCACACTATTTATTTATATTTACTATCAGTACAAGGTGCTCGGCAGGATACAGCACACTATTTATTTATATTTGTTATCAGTACAAGGTGCTCGGCAGGATTACAGCACACTATTTATTTATATTTGTTATCAGTACAAGGTGCTCGGCAGGACTACAGCACACTATTTATTTATATTTGTTATCAGTACAAGGTGCTCGGCAGGACTACAGCACACTATTTATTTATATTTTCTATCAGTACAAGGTGCTCGGCAGGACTACAGCACACTATTTATTTATATTTTATATCAGTACAAGGTGCTCGGCAGGACTACAGCACACTATTTATTTATATTTACTCAGTACAAGGTGCTCGGCAGGACTACAGCACACTATTTATTTATATTTACTATCAGTACAAGGTGCTCGGCAGGACTACAGCACACTATTTATTTATATTTCTATCAGTACAAAGGTGCTCGGCAGGACTTACAGCACACTATTTATTTATATTTGTTATCAGTACAAGGTGCTCGGCAGGACTACAGCACACTATTTATTTATATTTACTATCAGTACAAGGGTGCTCGGCAGGACTACAGCACACTATTTATTTTAATTGTTATCAGTACAAGGTGCTCGGCAGGACTACAGCACACTATTTATTTATATTTATATCAGTACAAGGTGCTCGGCAGGACTACATGCACACTATTTATTTATATTTGTATCAGTACAAGGTGCTCGCAGGACCTACAGCACCACTATTTATTATATTTACTATCAGTCACAAGGTGCTCGGCAGGACTACAGCACACTATTTATTTATATTTTCTATCAGTACAAGGTGCTCGGCAGGACTACAGCACACTATTTATTTATAATTGTTATCAGTACAAGGTGCTCGGCAGGACTACAGCACACTATTTATTTATATTTGTTATCAGTACAAGGTGCTCGGCAGGACTACAGCACTACTATTTATTTAAATTTGACTATCGAGTACAAGGTGCTCGGCAGGGACTACAGCACACTAATTTATTTATATTTGTTTATCAGTACAAGGTGCTCGGCAGGGACTACAGCACACTATTTATTTATATTTGTTATCAGTACAAGGTGCTCGGCAGGACTACAGCACACTATTTATTTATATTTACTATCAGTACTAGGTGGCTCGGTCAGGACTACAGCACACTATTTATTTATATTTTGTTATCAGTACAAGGTGCTCGGCAGGGACTACAGCACACTATTTATTATATTTTTATCAGTACAAGGTGCTCGCGCAGGACTACAGCACACTATTTATTTATATTTAACTATCAGTACAAGGTGCTCGGCAGGACTACAGCACACTAATTATTTATATTTACTATCAGTACAAAGGTGCTCGGCAGGACTACAGCACACTATTTATTTATATTTGTTATCAGTAACAAAGGTGCTCGGCAGGTACTACAGCACTACTATTTATTTATATTTACTATCAGTAGCAAGGTTGCTCGGCAGGACTACAGCACACTATTTATTTATATTTGTTATCAGTACAAGGTGCTCGGCAGGACCTACAGCACACTATTTATTTATATTTACTATCAGTACAAGGGTGCTCGGCAGGACTACAGCACACTATTTATTTATATTTGTTATCAGTACAAGGTGCCTCGGACCAGGACTACAGCACACTGATTTATTTATATTTGTTATCAGTACAAGGTGCTCGTGGCAGGACTTCAGCACACTATTTATTTATATTTGTTATCAGTACAAGGTGCTCAGCAGGACTACAGCACACTATTTATTTATATTTGTTATCAGTCCAAGGTGCTCTGGCCAGGACTTACAGCACACTATTTACTTTATATTTTATATCAGTACAAGGTGCTCGGCAGGACTACAGCACACTATTTATTTATATTTACTATCAGTACAAGGTGCTCGGCAGGACTACAGCACTATTTATTTATATTTTATCAGTACAAGGTGCTCGGCAGGATACAGCACACTATTTTTTATATTTTATCAGTACAAGGTGCTCGCAGGACTACAGCACACTATTTTATTTATATTTTATCAGTACAAGGTGCTCGGCAGGACTACAGCACACTATTTATTTATATTTTCTATCAGTACAAGGTGCTCGGCAGGACTACAGCACACTATTTATTTATATTTACTATCAGTACAAGGTGCTCGGCAGGACTACAGCACACTATTTATTTATATTTACTATCAGTACAAGGTGCTCGGCAGGACTACAGCACACTATTTATTTATATTTACTATCAGTACAAGGTGCTCGGCAGGACTACAGCACACTATTTATTTATATTTGTTTATCAGTACAAGGTGCTCGGCAGGACTACAGACACTATTTATTTATATTTGTTATCAGTACAAGGTGCTCGGCAGGACTACAGCACACTATTTATTTTATATTTGTTATCAGTACAAGGTGCTCGGCAGGATACAGCACACTATTTATTTATATTGTTATCAGTACAAGGTGCTCGGCAGGACTACAGCACACTATTTATTTATTATTGTTATCAGTACAAGGTGCTCGGCAGGATTACAGCACACTATTTTTTATTATATTGTTATCAGTACAAGGTGCTCGGCGCAGGACTACAGCACACTATTTATTTATATTTGTTATCAGTACAAGGTGCTCGGCAGGACTGTTATCAGTACAAGGTGCTCGGCAGGACTACAGCACACTATTTATTTATATTTGTTATCAGTACAAGGTGCTCGGCAGGACTACAGCACACTATTTATTTTATTTGTTATCAGTACAAGGTGCTCGGCAGGACTACAGCCACATATATTTATATTTTATCAGTACAAGGTGCTCGGCAGGACTACAGCACACTATTTATTTTATATTTACTATCAGTACAAGGTGCTCGGCAGGACTACAGCACACTATTTATTTATATTTGTTATCAGTACAAGGTGCTCGGGCAGGACTACAGCACACTATTTATTTATATTTACTATCAGTACAAGGTGCTCGGCAGGACTACAGCACACTATTTATTTATATTTACTATCAGTACAAGGTGCTCGGCAGGACTACAGCACACAAATTATTTATAGTTGTTATCAGTACAAGGTGCTCGGCAGGGACTACAGCACACTATTTATTTATATTTGTTATCAGTACAAGGTGCTCGGCAGGACTACAGCACACTATTTATTTATATTTGTTATCAGTACAAGGTGCTCGGCAGGACTACAGCACACTATTTATTTATATTTACTATCAGTACAAGGTGCTCGGCAGGACTACAGCACACTATTTATTTATATTTTCCTATCAGTACAAGGTGCTCGGCAGGACCTACAGCACACTATTTATTTTATATTTACTATCAGTACAAGGTGCTCGGCAGGACTACAGCACACTATTTATCTATATTTACTATCAGTACAAGGTGCTCGGCAGGACTACAGCACACTATTTATTTATATTTTATATCAGTACAAGGTGCTCGGCAGGACTACAGCACACTATTTATTTATATTTACTATCAGTACAAGGTGCTCGGCAGGACTACAGCACACTATTTATTTATATTTGTTATCAGTACAAGGTGCCTCGGCTAGGACTACAGCACACTATTTAATTTATACTTTACTATCAGTACAAGGTGCTCGGCAGGACTACAGCACTACTATTATATTTATATTTGTTATCAGTACAAGGTGCTCGGCAGGACTACAGCACACTATTTATTTATATTTGTTATCAGTACAAGGTGCTCGCTGGTACTACAGCACACTATTTATTTATATTTTGTTACTCAGTACAAGGTGCTCGGCAGGATACACAGCACACTATTTATTTATATTTGTTATCAGTACAAGGTGCTCGGCAGGACTAAGCACACTATATTATTGATATTTGCTATCAGTACAAGGTGCTCGGCCAGGACTACACAGCACACTATTATTATATATTTACTATCAGATACTAGGTGCTCGGCAGGACTACTGCACACTAATTTATGTATATTTGTTATCAGTACAAGGTGCTCGGCAGGGACGTACAGCACACTATTTTCTTTATATTTACATCAGTACAAGGTGCTCGGCAGGTTACAGCACAACTATTTATTTACTATTTTACTATCAGACAAGGTGCTCGGCAGGCCTACAGCACACTATTTATTTATATTTACTATCGAGTACAAGGTGCTCGGCAGGACTACAGCACACTATTTATTTATAATTTTCTATCAGTACAGGTGCTCGGCAGGACTACAGCACACTATTTATCTTATATTTGTTATCAGTACAAGGTGCTCGGCAGGACTACAGCACACTATTTATTTATATTTTACTATCAGTACAAGGTGCTCGGCAGGGACTACAGCACACTATTTATTCTATATTTACTATCAGTACAAGGTGCTCGGCAGGACTACAGCACCCAATATTTATTTATATATTTGTTATCAGTACAAGGTGCTCGGCAGGACTAACAGCACTCTATTTATTTATATTTACTATCAGTACAAGGTGCTCGGCAGGACTACAGCACACTATTTATTTATATTTACTATCAGTACAAGGTGCTCGGCAGGACTACAGCACATATTATTTATATTTACATATCAGTACAAGGTGCTCGGCAGGACTACAGCACACTATTTATTTTATATTTACTATCAGTACCAAGGTGCTCGGCAGGACTACAGCACACTATTTATTTATATTTTTATCAGTACAAGGTGCTCGGCTAGGACTACCAGCACACTATTTATTTTCTATTTTGTTATCAGTACATAGGTGCTCGGCAGGACTACAGCACACTATTTATTTTATATTTACTATCAGTACAAGGTGCTCGGCAGGACTACAGCACACAATTTATTTATATTAGATACTCAGTACAAGGTGCTCGGCAGGACTACAGCACACATCTATATTGTATATTTTACTATCAGTACAAGGTGCTCGGCAGGACTACAGCACACTATTTATTTATATTTTTTATCAGTACAAGGTGCTCGGCAGGACTACAGCACACTATTTATTTATATTTGTTATCAGTACAAGGTGCTCGGCAGGACTACAGCACACTATTTATTTATATTTGTTATCAGTACAAGGTGCTCGGCAGGACTACAGCACCTTGTACTGATGCATCAGTACAAGGTGCTCGGCAGGACTACATCACATATTATTTTATATTTACTATCAGTACAAGTGCTCTGCAGGACTACAGCACACTATTTATTTATATTTTTACTATCAGATACAAGGTGCTCGGCAGGACTACAGCACACTATTTATTTTTATTTGTTATCAGTACAAGGTGCTCGGCAGGATCAGCACACTATTTATTTATATTTGTTTATCAGTACAAGGTGCTCGGCAGGACTTCAGCACACTATTTATTTATATTTACTATCAGTACAAGGTGCTCGGCAAGGACTACAGCACACTATTTATTTATATTTACTATCAGTACAAGGTGCTCGCAGGACTACAGCCCACTATTTATTTATATTTACTATCAGTACAAGGTGCTCGGCAGGACTACAGCACACTATTTATTTATATTTACTATCAGTACAAGGTGCTCGCCGGGACTACAGACACTATTTATTTATAGTTACTATCAGTACAAGGTGCTCGGCAGGACTACAGCACACTATTTATTTATATTTACTATCAGTACAAGGTGCTCGGCAGGACTACAGCACACTATTTATTTATATTTAGCTATCAGTACAAGGTGCTCGGCAGGACTACAGCACACTATTTATTTATATTTACTATCAGTACAAGGTGCTCGGCAGGACTACAGCACACTATTTATTTATATTTTGTTATCAGTACAAGGTGCTCGGCAGGATCTACAGCACACTATTTATTTATATTTGTTATCAGTACAAGGTGCTCGGCAGGACTACAGCACACTATTTATTTATATTTAGTATCAGTACAAGGTGCTCGGCAGGACTACAGCACAATATTTTATTTATATTTGTTATCAGTACAATGGTGCTCGGCAGGACTACAGCACACTATTTATTTATATTTGTTATCAGTACAAGGTGCTCGGCAGGACTACAGCACACTATTTATTTATATTTGATATCAGTACAAGGTGCTCGGCAGGACTACAGCACACTATTTATTTATATTTGTTATCAGTACAAGGTGCTCGGCAGGACTACAGCACACTATTTATTTATATTTAGTATCAGTACAAGGTGCTCGGCAGGACTACAGCACACTATTTATTTATATTTACTATCAGTACAAGGTGCTCGGCAGGACTACAGCACACTACTTTATTTTATATTTACTATCAGTACAAGGTGCTCGGCAGGACTACAGCACACTATTTATTTATTTTTTCTATCAGTACAAGGTGCTCGGCAGGACTACAGCACACTATTTATTTATATTTTTTATCAGTACAAGGTGCTCGGCAGGACTACAGCACACTATTTATTTATATTTGTTATCAGTACAAGGTGCTCGGCAGGACTACAGCAACAACATTTATTTATATTTGTTATCAGTACAAGGTGCTCGGCAGGACTACAGCACACTATTTATTTATATTTACTATCAGTACAAGGTGCTCGGCAGGACTACAGCACACTATTTATTTCTATTTGTTATCAGTACAAGGTGCTCGGCAGGACTACAGCACACTATTTATTTATATTTGTTATCAGTACAAGGTGCTCGGCAGGACTACAGCACACTATTTATTTATATTTACTATCAGTACAAGGTGCTCGGCAGGACTACAGCACACTATTAATTTATATTTACTATCAGTAAAGGTGCTCGGCAGGACTACAGCACACTATTTATTTATATTTACTATCAGTACAAGGTGCTCGGCAGGACTACAGCACACTATTTATTTATATTTTTATATCCAGTACAAGGTGCTCGGCAGGACTACAGCACACTATTTATTTATATTTGTTATCAGTACAAGGTGCTCGGCAGGACTACAGCACACTATTAATTTATATTATGTTCAGTACAAGGTGCTCGGCAGGACTACAGCAAACTATTTATTTATATTTGACTATCAGTACAAGGTGCTCGGCAGGACTACAGCACACTATTTATTTATATTTATATCAGTACAAGGTTGCTCGGCAGGACTTACAGCACACTATTTATTTATATTTGACTATCAGTACAAGGTGCTCGGGCAGGACTACAGCACCCTATTTATTTATATTTGTTATCAGTACAAGGTGCTCGGCAGGACTACAGCACACTATTTATTTATATATGTAATCAGTACACAGGTGCTCGGCAGGACTACAGCACACCTATTTATTTATATTTTCTATCAGTACAAGGTGCTCGGCAGGACTACAGCACACTATTTATTTATATTTGTATCAGTACAAGGTGCTCGGCAGGACTACAGCACACTATTTATTTATATTTGTTATCAGTACAAGGTGCTCGGCAGGACTACAGCACACTATTTATTTATATTTGTTATCAGTACAAGGTGCTCGGCAGGACTACAGCACACTATTTTATTTAGTACTATCAGTACAAGGTGCTCGGGAGGACTACAGCACACTATTTATTTATATTTACTATCAGTACAAGGTGCTCGGCAGGACTACAGCACACTAATTATTTATATTGTTATCAGTACAAGGTGCTCGGCAGGACAACAGCACACTATTTATTTATATTTACTATCAGTACAAGGTGCTCGGCAGACTACAGCACACTATTTATTTATATTTTTATCATACAGGTGCTCGGCAGGACTACAGCACACTATTTATTTATATTACTGTTATCAGTACAAGGTGCTCGGCAGGACTACAGCACACTATTTATTTATATTTGTTATCAGTACAAGGTGCTCGGCAGGACTACAGCACACTATTTATTTATATTTTATCAGTACAAGGTGCTCGGCAGGACTACAGCACATATTTATTTATATTTGTTATCAGTACAAGGTGCTCGGCAGGACTACAGCACACTATTTATTTATATTTACTATCAGTACAAGGTGCTCGGCTGGACTACAGCACACTATTTATTTATATTTGTTATCAGTACAAGGTGCTCGGCAGGACTACAGCACACTATTTATTTATATTTGCTATCAGTACAAGGTGCTCGCAGGACTACAGCACACTATTTATTTATATTTGTTATCAGTACAAGGTGCTCGGCAGGACTACAGCACACTATTTATTTATATTTGTTATCAGTACAAGGTGCTCGGCAGGACTACAGCACACTATTTATTTATATTTGTTTCGAGTACAAGGTGCTCGGCAGGACTACAGCACACCTTTTTATTTATATTTGCTATCAGTACAAGGTGCTCGGCAGGACTACAGCACACTATTTATTTTATATTTGTTATCAGTACAAGGTGCTCGCAGACTACAGCACACTATTTATTTATATTTACTATCAGTACAAGGTGCTCGGCAAGACTACAGCACACTATTTATTTATATTTGTTATCAGTACAAGGTGCTCGGCTGGACTACAGCACACTATTTATTTATATTTGTATCAGTACAAGGTGCTCGGCAGGACTACAGCACACTATTTATTTATATTTTGTTATCAGTACAAGGTGCTCGGTCAGGACTACAGCACACTATTTTATTTATATTTACTATCAGTACAAGGTGCTCGGCAGGACTTCAGCACACTATTTATTTATATTTGCTTTTCAGTACAAGGTGCTCGGAAGGACTTCAGCACACTATTTATTTATATTTGTTATCAGTACAAGGTGCTCGGCAGAACTACAGCACACTATTTATTTATATTTGTTATCAGTACAAGGTGCTCGGCAGGACTACAGCACACTATTTATTTATATTTGTTATTCAGTACAAGGTGCTCGGCAGAACTACAGCACACTATTTATTTATATTTACTATCAGTACAAGGTGCTCGGCAGGACTACAGCACACTATTTATTTATATTTACTATCAGTACAAGGTGCTCGGCAGGACTACAGCACACTATTAAGTATATTTAACTATCAGTACAAGGTGCTCGGCAGGACTACAGCACACTATTTATTTATATTTTACTATCAGTACAAGGTGCTCGGCAGGACTACAGCACACTATTTTTTATATTTACTAGTCAGTACAAAGGTGCTCGCAGGACTACAGCACACTATTTATTTATATTTGTTATCAGTACAAGGTGCTCGGCAGACCTACAGCACACTATTTATTTATATTTACTATCAGTACCAGGTGCTCGGCAGGACTACAGCACACTATTTATTTATATTTACTATCAGTACAAGGTGCTCGGCAGGACTACAGCACACTATTTATTTATATTTGTTATCAGTACAAGGTGCTCGGCAGGACTACAGCACACTATTTATTTATATTTACTATCAGTACAAGGTGCTCGGCAGGACTACAGCACACTATTTATTATATTTTGTTATCAGTGCAAGGTGCTCGGCAGGACTACAGCACACTATTTATTTATTTATATCAGTACAAGGTGCTCGGCAGGACTACAGCACACTATTTATTTATATTTACTATCAGTACAAGGTGCTCGGCAGGACTACAGCACACTATTTATTTATATTTACTATCAGTACAAGGTGCTCGGCAGGACTACAGCACACTATTTATTTATATTTACTATCAGTACAAGGTGCTCGGCAGGACTACAGCACACTATTTATTTATATTTACTATCAGTACAAGGTGCTCGGCAGGACTACAGCACACTATTTATTTATATTTACTATCAGTACAAGGTGCTCGGCAGGACTACAGCACACTATTTATTTATATTTTCTATCAGTACAAGGTGCTCGGCAGGACTACAGCACACTATTTATTTATATTTACTATCAGTACAAGGTGCTCGGCAGGACTACAGCACACTATTTATTTATATTTGTTATCAGTACAAGGTGCTCGGCAGGACTACAGCACACTATTTATTTATATTTTATCAGTACAAGGTGCTCGGCAGGACTACAGCACACTATTTATTTATATTTACTATCAGTACAAGGTGCTCGGCAGGACTACAGCACACTATTTATTTATATTTGTTATCAGTACAAGGTGCTCGGCAGAACTACAGCACACTATTTATTTATATTTGTTATCAGTACAAGGTGCTCGGCAGGACTACAGCACACTATTTATTTATATTTGTTATCAGTACAAGGTGCTCGGCAGGACTACAGCACACTATTTATTTATATTTACTATCAGTACAAGGTGCTCGGCAGGACTACAGCACACTATTTATTTATATTTGTTATCAGTACAAGGTGCTCGGCAGGACTACAGCACACTATTTATTTATATTTGTTATCAGTACAAGGTGCTCGGCAGGACTTCAGCACACTATGGCTCGGCAGGACTACAGCACACTATTTATTTATATTTACTATCAGTACAAGGTGCTCGGCAGGACTACAGCACACTATTTATTTATATTTGTTACTCAGTACAAGGGTGCTCGGCTGGACTACAGCACACTATTTATTTATATTGGTATATCAGTACAAGGTGCTCGGCAGGACTACAGCACACTATTTATTTATATTTACTATCAGTACAAGGTGCTCGGCAGGACTACAGCACACTATTTATTTATATTTACTATCAGTACAAGGTGCTCGGCAGACTACAGCACTCTATTTTATTTATATTTACTATCTAGTACAATGTGCCGGCAGGACTTCAAGCACACTATTTATTTATATTTGTTATCAGTACAAGGTGCTCGGCAGGACTACAGCACACTATTTATTTATATTTGTTATCAGTACAAGGTGCTCGGCAGGACTACAGCACACTATTTATTTATATTTTGTATCAGTACAAGGTGCTCGGCAGGACTACAGCACACTATTTATTTATATTTGTTATCAGTACAAGGTGCTCGGCAGGACTACAGCACACTATTTATTTATATTTACTATCAGTACAAGGTGCTCGGCAGGACTACAGCACACTATTTATTTATATTTACTATCAGTACAAGGTGCTCGGCAGGACTACAGCACACTATTTATTTATATTTGTTATCAGTACAAGGTGCTCGGCAGGACTACAGCACACTATTTATTTATATTTACTATCAGTACAAGGTGCTCGGCAGGACTACAGCACACTATTTATTTATATTTGTTATCAGTACAAGGTGCTCGGCAGGACTACAGCACACTATTTATTTATATTTACTATCAGTGCAAGGTGCTCGGCAGGACTACAGCACACTATTTATTTATATTTGTTATCAGTACAAGGTGCTCGGCAGGACTACAGCACACTATT
Source organism: Bombina bombina (assembly GCF_027579735.1). Taxonomy (NCBI): domain Eukaryota; kingdom Metazoa; phylum Chordata; class Amphibia; order Anura; family Bombinatoridae; genus Bombina; species Bombina bombina. The sequence continues at coordinate 158,337,011 of NC_069510.1, forward strand.
TATTTATATTTACTATCAGTACAAGGTGCTCGGCAGGACTACAGCACACTATTTATTTATATTTGTTATCAGTACAAGGTGCTCGGCAGGACTACAGCACACTATTTATTTATATTTACTATCAGTACAAGGTGCTCGGCAGGACTACAGCACACTATTTATTTATATTTACTATCAGTACAAGGTGCTCGGCAGGACTACAGCACACTATTTATTTATATTTGTTATCAGTACAAGGTGCTCGGCAGGACTACAGCACACTATTTATTTATATTTACTATCAGTACAAGGTGCTCGGCAGGACTACAGCACACTATATTTATATTTACTATCAGTACAAGGTGCTCGGCAGGACTACAGCACACTATTTATTTATATTTACTATCAGTACAAGGTGCTCGGCAGGACTACAGCACACTATTTATTTATATTTACTATCAGTACAAGGTGCTCGGCAGGACTACAGCACACTATTTATTTATATTTGTTATCAGTACAAGGTGCTCGGCAGGACTACAGCACACTTTTTATTTATATTTACTATCAGTACAAGGTGCTCGGCAGGACTACAGCACACTATTTATTTATATTTGTTATCAGTACAAGGTGCTCGGCAGGACTACAGCACACTATTTATTTATATTTGTTATCAGTACAAGGTGCTCGGACAGGACTACAGCACACTATTTATTTATATTTGTCTATTCAGTACAAGGTGCCTCCGGCAGGACTACAAGCACACTATTTATTTATTATTTGTTATCAGTACAAAGTTGCTCGACAGGACTACAGCAACTATTTATTTATATTTGTTATCAGTACAAAGGTGCCTCCGGCAGGACTACAGCACACTATTTATTTATATTGTATATCTAGTACAAGGTGCCTCGGCAGGACTCACAGCACACTATTTATTTTATATTTAGCTATCAGCTACAAGCGTGCCTCGGCAGGACACACACAGAACACTAATTTATTTATATTTACTATCCGTACAAGGGTGCTCGGCAGGACTACAGCACACTATTTATTTATATTTGTTATCAGTACAAGGTGCTCGGCAGGACTACAGCACACTATTTATTTATATTTACTATCAGTACAAGGTGCTCGGCAGGACTACAGCACACTATTTATTTATATTTGTTATCAGTACAAGGTGCTCGGCAGGACTACAGCACACTATTTATTTATATTTACTATCAGTACAAGGTGCACGGCAGGACTTCAGCACACTATTTATTTATATTTACTATCAGTACAAGGTGCTCGGCAGGACTTCAGCACACTATTTATTTATATTTACTATCAGTACAAGGTGCTCGCAGGACTTCAGCACACTATTTGATTTATATTTAATATCAGTACAAGGTGCTCGGCAGGGACTACAGCACACTATTTATTTTATATTTGTCTATCAGTGCAAGGTGCTCGGCAGGACTACAGCACACTATTTATTTAAATTTACTATCAGTAGCACAGGTGCTCGGCAGGACTACAGCACAGCTATTTATTTATTTTAGTCTATCAGTACTAAGGTGCTCGGCAGGACTACAGCACACTATTTATTTATATTTACTATCAGTACTAGGAGCTCTCATGGGGACTACAGCACACTATTTATTTATATTTACTATCAGTACAAGGTGCTCGCAGGACTACAGCACGACTATTTATTTATATTTGTTATCAGTACAAGGTGCTCGGCAGGACTACAGCACACTATTTATTTATATTTGACTATCAGTACAAGGTGCTCGGCAGGACTACAGCACACTATATATTTATATTTACTATCAGTACAAGGTGCTCGGCAGGACTACAGCACACTAATTATTTATATTTACTATCAGTACAAGGTGCTCGGCAGGACTACAGCACACTATTTATTTATATTTGTTATCAGTACAAGGTGCTCGGCAGGACTACTGCACACTATTTATTTATATTTACTATCAGTACAAGGTGCTCGGCAGGACTACAGCACACTATTTATTTATATTTGTTATCAGTACAAGGTGCTCGGCAGGACTACAGCACACTATTTATTTATTTTTACTATCAGTACAAGGTGCTCGGCAGGACTACAGCACACTATTTATTTATATTTGCTATCAGTACAAGGTGCTCGGCAGGACTACTGCACACTATTTATTTATATTTACTATCAGTACAAGGTGCTCGGCAGGACTACAGCACACTATTTATTTATATTTGTTATCAGTACAAGGTGCTCGGCAGGACTACAGCACACTATTTATTTATATTTGTTATCAGTACAAGGTGCTCGGCAGTACTACAGCACACTATTTATGTATATATTTTATATCAGTACAGGTGCTCGGCAGGACTACAGCACACTATTTATTTATATTTGTTATCAGTTACAAGGTGCTCGGCAGGACTACAGCACACTATTTATTTATATTTGTTATCAGTACAAGGTGCAGCGGCAGGACTACAGCACACTATTTATTTATATTTGTTATCAGTACAAGGTGCTCGGCAGGACTACAGACACTATTTATTTATATTTACTATCAGTACAAGGTGCTCGGCACGGACTAACAGCACACTATTTATTTATATTTTTATCAGTACAAGGTGCTCGGCAGGGACTACAGCACACTATTTTATTTATATTTGTTATCAGTACAAGGTGCTCGGCAGGACTACAGCACACTATTTATTTATATTTGTTATCAGTACAAGGTGCTCGGCAGGACTACAGCACACTATTTATTTATATTTACTATCAGTACAAGGTGCTCGGCAGGACTACAGCACACTATTTATTATATTTGTTATCAGTACAAGGTGCTCGGCAGGACTACAGCACACTATTTATTTATATTTGTTATCAGTACAAGGTGCTCGGCAGGACTACAGCACACTATTTATTTATATTTGCTATCAGTACAAGGTGCTCGGCAGGACTACAGCACACTATTTATTTATATTTACTATCAGTACAAGGTGCTCGGCAGGACTACAGCACACTATTTATTTATATTTGCTATCAGTACAAGGTGCTCGGCAGGACTTCAGCACACTATTTATTTATATTTGTTATCAGTACAAGGTGCTCGGCAGAACTACAGCACACTATTTATTTATATTTACTATCAGTACAAGGTGCTCGGCAGGACTTCAGCACACTATTTATTTATATTTACTATCAGTACAAGGTGCTCGGCAGGACTACAGCACACTATTTATTTATATTTGTTATCAGTACAAGGTGCTCGGCAGGAACTACAGCACACTATTTATTTATATTTACTATCAGTACAAGGTGCTCGGCAGGACTACAGCACACTATTTATTTATATTTACTATCAGTACAAGGTGCTCGGCAGGACTACAGCACACTATTTATTTATATTTACTATCAGTACAAGGTGCTCGGCAGGACTACAGCACACTATTTATTTATATTTACTATCAGTACAAAGGTGCTCGGCAGGACTACAGCACACTATTTATTTATATTTGCTATCAGTACAAGGTGCTCGCAGGACTACAGCACACTATTATTTATATTTACTTATCAGTACAAGGTGCTCGGCAGGACTACAGCACACTATTTATTTATATTTGTTATCAGTACAAGGTGCTCGGCAGGACTACAGCACACTATTTATTTATATTTAATATCAGTACAAGGTGACTCGGCAGGACTACCAGCACACTATTTATTTATATTTGTTATCAGTACAAGGTGCTCGCAGGACTACAGCACACTATTTATTTATATTTACTATCAGTACAAGGTGCTCGCAGGACTAGCACACATTTATTTATATTTACTATCAGTACAAGGTGCTCGGCAGGACTACAGCACACTATTTATTTATATTTGTTATCAGTACAAGGTGCTCGGCAGGACTACAGCACACTATTTATTTATATTTACTATCAGTACAAGGTGCTCGGCAGGACTACAGCACACTATTTATTTATATTTGTTATCAGTACAAGTATCTCGGCAGGACTACAGCACACTATTTATTTATATTTTTTATCAGTACAAGGTGCTCGGCAGGACTTCAGCACACTATTTATTTATATTTACTATCAGTACAAGGTGCTCGGCAGAACTACAGCACACTATTTATTTATATTTACTATCAGTACAAGGTGCTCGGCAGGACTACAGCACACTATTTATTTATATTTTATATCAGTACAAGGTGCTCGGCAGGACTACAGCACACTATTTATTTATATTTGTTATCAGTACAAGGTGCTCGGCAGGACTACAGCACACTATTTATTTATATTTACTATCAGTACAAGGTGCTCGCAGGACTACAGCACACTATTTATTTATATTTACTATCAGTACAAGGTGCTCGGCAGGACTACAGCACACTATTTATTTATATTTACTATCAGTACAAGGTGCTCGGCAGGACTACAGCACACTATTTATTTATATTTGTTATCAGTACAAGGTGCTCGGCAGGACTACAGCACACTATTTATTTATATTTACTATCAGTACAAGGTGCTCGGCAGGACTACAGCACACTATTTATTTATATTTACTATCAGTACAAGGTGCTCGGCAGGACTACAGCACACTATTTATTTATATTTACTATCAGTACAAGGTGCTCGGATTACTACAGCACACTATTTATTTATATTTTGGATCAGTACAAGGTGCTCGGCAGGACTACAGCACACTATTTATTTATATTTGCTATCAGTACAAGGTGCTCGGCAGGACTACAGCACACTATTTATTTATATTTACTATCAGTACAAGGTGCTCGGCAGGACTACAGCACACTATTTATTTATATTAAATCAGTACAAGGTGCTCGGCAGGACTACAGCACACTATTTATTTATATTTGTTCAGTGCAAGGTGCTCGGCAGGACTACAGCACACTATTTATTTATATTTACTATCAGTGCAAGGTGCTCGGCAGGACTACAGCACACTATTTATTTATATTTGTTATCAGTACAAGGTGCTCGGCAGGACTACAGCACACTATTTATTTATATTTACTATCAGTACAAGGTGCTCGGCAGGACTACAGCACACTATTTATTTATATTTGTTATCAGTACAAGGTGCTCGGCAGGACTACAGCACACTATTTATTTATATTACTATCAGTACAAGGTGCTCGGCAGGACTACAGCACACTATTTATTTATATTTGTTATCATACAAGGTGCTCGGCAGGACTACAGCACACTATTTATTTATATTTACTATCAGTACAAGGTGCTCGGCAGGACTACAGCACACTATTTATTTATATTTGTTATCAGTACAAGGTGCTCGGCAGGACTACAGCACACTATTTATTTATATTTGTTATCAGTACAAGGTGCTCGGCAGACTACAGCACACTATTTATTTATATTTGTTATCAGTACAAGGTGCTCGGCAGGACTACAGCACACTATTTATTTATATTTGTTATCAGTACAAGGTGCTCGCAGGACTACAGCACACTATTATTATATTTGTTATCAGTACAAGGTGCTCGGCAGGACTACAGCACACTATTTATTCATATTTACTATCAGTACAAGGTGCTCGGCAGGACTACAGCACACTATTTATTTATATTTACTATCAGTACAAGGTGCTCGGCAGGACTACAGCACACTATTTATTTATATTTGTTATCAGTACAAGGTGCTCGGCAGGACTACAGCACACTATTTATTTATATTTACTATCAGTACAAGGTGCTCGGCAGGACTACAGCACACTATTTATTTATATTTGTTATCAGTACAAGGTGCTGCTCGGCAGGACTACAGCACACTATTTATTTATATTTACTATCAGTACAAGGTGCTCGGCAGGACTACAGCACACTATTTATTTATATTGTTATCAGTACAAGGTGCTCGGCAGGACTACAGCACACATATTTATTTATATGTTATCAGTACAGTACAAGGTGCTCGGCAGACTTCAGCACACTATTTATTTATATTTGTTATCAGTACAAGGTGCTCGGCAGGACTACAGCACACTATTTATTTATATTTGTTATCAGTACAAGGTGCTCGGCAGGACTACAGCACACTATTTATTATATTTACTATCAGTACAAGGTGCTCGGCAGGACTACAGCACACTATTTATTTATATTTACTATCAGTACAAGGTGCTCGGCAGGACTACAGCACACTATTTTATTTATATTTGTTATCAGTACAAGGTGCTCGGCAGGACTACAGCACACTATTTATTTATATTTACTATCAGTACAAGGTGCTCGGCAGGACTACAGCACACTATTTATTTATATTTACTGTTATCAGTACAAGGTGCTCGGCAGGACTACAGCACACTATTTATTTATTTTCTATCAGTACAAGGTGCTCGGCAGGACTTCAGCACACTATTTATTTATATTTACTATCAGTACAAGGTGCTCGGCAGGACTTCAGCACACTATTTATTTATATTTACTATCAGTTACAAGGTGCTCGGCAGGACTACAGCACACTATTTATTTATATTTGTTATCAGTACAAGGTGCTCGGCAGGACTACAGCACACTATTTATTTATATTTACTATCAGTGCACAGGTGCTCGCAGGACTACAGCACACTATTTATTTATTTGTTATCAGTACAAGGTGCTCGGCAGGACTACAGCACACTATTTATTTATATTTGCTATCAGTACAAGGTGCCTCGGCAGGACTACAGCACACTATTTATTTATATTTACTATCAGTACAAGGTGCTCGGCAGGACTACAGCACACTATTTATTTATATTTGTTATCAGTACAAGGTGCTCGGCAGGACTACAGCACACTATTTATTTATATTTGTTATCAGTACAAGGTGCTCGGCAGGACTACAGCACACTATTTATTTATATTTGTTATCAGTACAAGGTGCTCGGCAGGACTACAGCACACTATTTATTTATATTTGTTATCAGTACAAGGTGCTCGGCAGGACTACAGCACACTATTTATTTATATTTACTATCAGTACAAGGTGCTCGGCAGGACTACAGCACACTATTTATTTATATTACTATCAGTACAAGGTGCTCGGCAGGACTACAGCACACTATTTATTTATTTGTTATCAGTACAAGGTGCTCGGCAGGATTACAGCACACTATTTATTTATATTTGTTATCAGTACAAGGTGCTCGCAGGACTACAGCACACTATTTATTTATATTTACTATCAGTACAAGGTGCTCGGCAGGACTACAGCACACTATTTATTTATATTTACTATCAGTACAAGGTGCTCGGCAGGACTACAGCACACTATTTATTTATATTTACTATCAGTACAAGGTGCTCGGCAGGACTACAGCACACTATTTATTTATATTTACATCAGTACAAGGTGCTCGGCAGAACTACAGCACACTATTTATTTATATTTGTTATCAGTACAAGGTGCTCGGCAGGATTACAGCACACTATTATTTATATTTGATATCAGTACAAGGTGCTCGGCAGGACTACAGCACACTATTTATTTATATTTGTTATCAGTACAAGGTGCTCGGCAGGACTACAGCACACTATTTATTTATATTTACTATCAGTACAAGGCGCTCGGCAGGACTACAGCACACTATTTATTTATATTTGTTATCAGTACAAGGTGCTCGGCAGGACTACAGCACACTATTTATTTATATTTACTATCAGTACAAGGTGCTCGCAGGACTACAGCACACTATTTATTTATATTTTATCAGTACAAGGTGCTCGGCAGGACTACAGCACACTATTTATTTATATTTGCTATCAGTGCAAGGTGCTCGGCAGGACTACAGCACACTATTTATTTATATTTGTTATCAGTACAAGGTGCTCGGCAGGACTACAGCACACTATTTATTTATATTTACTATCAGTACAAGGTGCTCGGCAGACTACAGCACACTATTTATTTATATTTTTTATCAGTACAAGGTGCTCGGCAGGACTACAGCACACTATTTATTTATATTTGTTATCAGTACAAGGTGCTCGGCAGGACTACAGCACACTATTTATTTATATTTGTTATCAGTACAAGGTGCTCGGCAGGACTACAGCACACTATTTATTTATATTTGTTATCAGTACAAGGTGCTCGGCAGGACTACAGCACACTATTTATTTATATTTGTTTATCAGTACAATGCTCGGCAGGACTACAGCACACTATTTATTTATATTTACTATCAGTACAAGGTGCTCGGCAGGACTACAGCACACTATTTATTTATATTGTTATCAGTACAAGGTGCTCGCAGGACTACAGCACACTATTTATTTATATTTAGTTATCAGTACAAGGTGCTCGGCAGGACTACAGCACACTATTTATTTATATTTGTTATCAGTACAAGGTGCTCGGCAGGACTACAGCACACTATTTATTTATATTTACTATCAGTACAAGGTGCTCGGCAGGACTACAGCACACTATATTTATTTATATTTGTTATCAGTACAAGGTGCTCGGCAGGACTACAGCACACTATTTATTTATATTTGTTATCAGTACAAGGTGCTCGGCAGGACTACAGCACACTATTTATTTATATTTGTTATCAGTACAAGGTGCTCGGCAGGACTAACCACACTATTTATTTATATTTGTATCAGTACAAGGTGCTCGGCAGGACTACAGCACACTATTTATTTATATTTACTATCAGTACAAGGTGCTCGGCAGGACTACAGCACACTATTTATTTATATTTGTTATCAGTACAAGGTGCTCGGCAGGACTACAGCACACTATTTATTTATATTTGCTATCAGTACAAGGTGCTCGGCAGGACTACAGCACACTATTTATTTATATTTACTATCAGTACAAGGTGCTCGGCAGGACTACAGCACACTATTTATTTATATTTACTATCAGTACAAGGGCTCGGCTGGACTAGCACACTATTATTTATATTTACTATCAGTACAATGCTCGCAGGACTACAGCACACTATTTATTTATATTTGTTATCAGTACAAGGTGCTCGGCAGACTACAGCACACTATTTATTTATATTACTATCAGTACAAGGTGCTCGGCAGGACTACAGCACACTATTTATTTATATTTGTTATCATACAAGGTGCTCGGCAGGACTACAGCACACTATTTATTTATATTTGTTATCAGTACAAGGTGCTCGGCAGGACTACAGCACACTATTTATTTATATTTACTATCAGTACAAGGTGCTCGGCAGACTACAGCACACTATTTATTTATATTTTTATCAGTACAAGGTGCTCGCAGGACACAGCACACTATTTATTATATTTGCTATCAGTACAAGGTGCTCGGCAGGACTTCAGCACACTATTTATTTATATTTGTTATCAGTACAAGGTGCTCGGCAGAACTACAGCACACTATTTATTTATATTTGTTATCAGTACAAGGTGCTCGGCAGGACTACAGCACACTATTTATATTTACTATCAGTACAAGGTGCTCGCAGGACTACAGCACACTATTTATTTATATTTCTCAGTACAAGGCTCGGCAGGACTACAGCACACTATTTTATTTTATATTTTATCAGTACAATGCTCGGCAGGACTACAGCATACTATTTATTTATATTTGTTATCAGTACAAGGTGCTCGGCAGGACTACAGCACACTATTTATTTTATTTACTATCAGTACAAGGTGCCGGCAGGACTACAGCACACTATTTATTTATATTTACTATCAGTACAAGGTGCTCGGGCAGACTACAGCACACTATTTATTTATATTTTGTTATCAGTACAAGGTGCTCGGCAGGACTACAGCACACTATTTATTTATATTTAATATCAGTACAAGGTGCTCGGCAGGACTACAGCACACTATTTATTTATATTTACATCAGTACAAGGTTCTCGGCAGACTACAGCACACTATTTATTATATTTACTATCAGTACAAGGTGCTCGGCAGGACTACAGCACACTATTTATTTATTTTACTATCAGTACAAGGTGCTCGGCAGACTACAGCACACTATTTATTTATATTTGTTATCAGTACAAGGTGCTACGCAGGACTACAGCACACTATTTATTTATATTTGTTATCAGTCAAGGTGCTCGCAGGACTACAGCACACTATTTATTTATATTTGTTATATCAGTACAAGGTGCTCGCAGGACTACAGCACACTATTATTATATTTAATATCAGTACAAGGTGCTCGGCAGGACTACAGCACACTATTTATTTATATTTGTTATCAGTACAAGGTGCTCAGGCAGGACTACAGCACACTATTTATTTATATTTACTATCAGTACAAGGTGCTCGGCAGGACTACAGCACACTATTTATTTATATTTGTTATCAGTACAAGGTGCTCGCAGACTACAGCACACTATTTATTTATATTTACTATCAGTACAAGGTGCTCGCAGACTACAGCACACTATTTATTTATATTTACTATCAGTACACGGTGCTCGGCAGGACTACAGCACACTATTTATTTATATTTACTATCAGTACAAGGTGCTCGGCAGACTACAGCACACTATTTATTTATATTTACTATCAGTACAAGGTGCTCGGCAGGACTACAGCACACTATTTATTTATATTTACTATCAGTACAAGGTGCTCGGCAGACTACAGCACACTATTTATTATATTTGTTATCAGTACAAGGTGCTCGCAGGACTACAGCACACTATTTATTTATATTTGTTATCAGTACAAGGTGCTCGCAGGACTACAGCACACTATTTATTTATATTTGTTATCAGTACAAGGTGCTCGCAGACTACAGCACACTATTTATTTATATTTACTATCAGTACAAGGTGCTCGGCAGGACTACAGCACACTATTTATTTATATTTGTATCAGTACAAGGTGCTCGGCAGGATTACAGCACACTATTTTATTTATATTTGTTATCAGTACAAGGTGCTCGGCAGGACTACAGCACACTATTTATTTATATTTGTTATCAGTACAAGGTGCTCGGCAGGACTACAGCACACTATTTATTTATATTTGTTATCAGTACAAGGTGCTCGCAGGACTACAGCACACTATTTATTTATATTTGTTATCATTACAAGGTGCTCGGCAGGACTACAGCACCTATTTATTTATATTTGTTATCAGTACAAGGTGCTCGGCAGGACTACAGCACACTATATATTTATATTTACTATCAGTACAAGGCGCTCGGCAGGACTACAGCACACTATTTATTTATATTTGTTATCAGTACAAGGTGCTCGGCAGGACTACAGCACACTATTTATTTATATTTACTATCAGTACAAGGTGCTCGGCAGGACTACAGCACACTATTTATTTATATTTACTATCAGTACAAGGTGCTCGGCAGGACTACAGCACACTATTTATTTATATTTGTTATCAGTACAAGGTGCTCGGCAGGACTACAGCAGCACTTTTATTTATATTTGCTATCATGCAAGGTGCTCGGCAGGACTACAGCACACTATTTATTTATATTTACTATCAGTACAAGGTGCTCGCAGGACTACAGCACACTATTTATTTATATTTGTTATCAGACAAGGTGCTCGGCAGGACTACAGCACACTATTTATTTATATTTACTATCAGTACAAGGTGCTCGGCAGGACTACAGCACACTATTTATTTATATTTGTTATCAGTACAAGGTGCTCGGCAGGACTACAGCAACACTATTTATTTATATTGTTATCAGTACAAGGTGCTCGGCAGGACTACAGCACACTATTTATTTATATTTGTTATCAGTACAAGGTGCTCGGCAGGACTACAGCACACTATTTATTTATATTTGTTATCAGTACAAGGTGCTCGGCAGGACTACAGCACACTATTTATTATATATTTACTATCAGTACAAGTGCTCGGCAGGACACAGCACACTATTTATTTATATTTGTTATCGAGTACAAGGTGCTCGCAGGACTACAGCACACTATTTATTTATTATTGCTATCAGTACAAGGTGCTCGGCAGTACTACAGCACACTATTTATTTATATTTGTTATCAGTACAAGGTGCTCGGCAGGACTACAGCACACTATTTATTTATATTTTTATCAGTACAAGGTGCTCGGCAGGACTACAGCACACTATTTATTTATATTTACTATCAGTACAAGGTGCTCGCAGGACTACAGCACACTATTTAATTATATTTTGTTATCAGTACAAGGTGCTCGGCAGGACTACAGCACACTATTTATTTATATTTACTATCAGTACAAGGTGCTCGGCAGGACTACAGCACACTATTTCTTAATATTTACTCAGTACAAAGGTGCTCGGCAGGACTACAGCACACTATTTATTATATTTACTATCAGTACAAGGTGCTCGGCAGGACTACAGCACACTATTATTTAAATTTACTATCAGTACAAGGTGCTCGCAGGACTACAGCACACTATTTATTTATATTTGTTATCAGTACAAGGTGCTCGGCAGGACTACAGCACACTATTATTTATATTTGTTATCAGTGCAAGGTGCTCGCAGGACTACAGCACATATTTATTTATATTTACTATCAGTGCAAGGTGCTCGCAGGACTACAGCACACTATTTATTTATATTTGTTATCAGTACAAGGTGCTCGGCAGGACTACAGCACACTATTATTTATATTTACTATCAGTACAAGGTGCTCGGCAGGACTACAGCACACTATTTATTTATATTTGTTATCAGTACAAGGTGCTCGGCAGGACTACAGCACACTATTTATTTATATTTACTATCAGTACAAGGTGCTCGGCAGGACTACAGCACACTATTTATTTATATTTGTTATCAGTACAAGGTGCTCGGCAGGACTACAGCACACTATTATTTATATTTACTATCAGTACAAGGTGCTCGTCAGACTACAGCACACTATTTATTTATATTTACTATCAGTACACGGTGCTCGGCAGGACTACAGCACACTATTTATTTATATTTGTATCAGTACAAGGTGCTCGGCAGGACTACAGCACACTATTTATTTATATTTACAATCAGTACAAGTGCTCGGCAGGACTACAGCACACTATTTATTTATATTTGTTATCATACAAGGTGCTCGGCAGACTACAGCACACTATTTATTTATATTTACTATCAGTACAAGGTGCTCGGCAGGACTTCAGCACTATTTATATATATTTGCTATCAGTACAAGGTGCTCGGCAGGACTACAGCACACTATTTATTTAATTTAACTATCAGTACAAGGTGCTCGGCAGGACTACAGCACACTATTTATTTATATTTGTTATCAGTACAAGGTGCTCGGCAGGACTACAGCACACTATTTATTTATATTTGTTATCAGTACAAGGTGCTCGGCAGGACTAACAGCACACTATTTATTTATATTTACTATCAGTACAAGGTGCTCGGCAGAACTACAGCACACTATTTATTTATATTTACTATCAGTACAAGGTGCTCGGCAGGACTACAGCACACTATTTATTTATATTTACTATCAGTACAAGGTGCTCGGCAGGACTACAGCACACTATTATTTATATTTGTTATCAGTACAAGGTGCTCGGCAGGACTACAGCACACTATTTATTTATATTTGTTATCAGTACAAGGTGCTCGGCAGACTTCAGCAACTATTTATTTATATTTGTTATCAGTACAAGGTGCTCGGCAGGACTTACAGCACACTATTTATTTATATTTACTATCAGTACAAGGTGCTCGGCAGGACTACAGCACACTATTTATTTATATTTACTATCAGTACAAGGTGCTCGGCAGACTACAGCACACTATTATTTATATTTACTATCAGTACAAGGTGCTCGGCAGGACTACAGCACACTATTTATTTATATTTACTATCAGAGAAGGCTCGGCAGTACTTCAGCACACTATTTATTATATTTACTATCATACAAGGTGCTCGGCAGGACTACAGCACACTATTTATTTATATTTGTTATCAGTAACAAGGTGCTCGGCAGGACTACAGCACACTATTTATTTATATTGTTATCAGTACAAGGTGCTCGGCAGGACTACAGCACACTATTTATTTATATTTACTATCAGTACAAGGTGCTCGGCAGGACTACAGCACACTATTTATTTATATTTTCTATCAGTACAAGGTGCTCGGCAGGACTTCAGCACACTATTTATTTATATTTACTATCAGTACAAGGTGCTCGGCAGACTACAGCACACTATTATTTATATTTACTATCAGTACAAGGTGCTCGGCAGGACTACAGCACACTATTTATTTATATTTGTTTCAGTTACAAGTGCTCGGCAGACTACAGCACACTATTTATTTATATTTGTTATCAGTGCAAGGTGCTCGGCAGGACTACAGCACACTATTTATTTATATTTACTATCAGTACAAGGTGCTCGGCAGGACTACAGCACACTATTTAGTTATCAGTACAAGGTGCTCGGCAGGACTACAGCACACTATTTATTTATATTTACTATCAGTACAAGGTGCCGGCAGGACTACAGCACACTATTTATTTATATTTACTATCAGTACAAGGTGCTCGGCAGGACTACAGCACACTATATATTATATTTACTATCAGTACAAGGTGCTCGGCAGGACTACAGCACATCTATATATTTATATTTACTATCAGTACAAGGTGCTCGGCAGGACTACAGCACACTATTTATTTATATTTACTATCAGTACAAGGTGCTCGGCAGGACTACAGCACACTATTTATTTATTTTGTTATCAGTACAAGGTGCTCGGCAGGAACTACAGCACACTATTTATTTATATTTACTATCAGTAACAAGGTGCTCGGCAGGACTACAGCACACTATTTATTTATATTTGTACATCAGTACAAGGTGCTCGGCAGACTACAGCACACTATTTTTTATATTTGTAATCAGTACAAGGTGCTCGGCAGGACTACAGCACACTATTTAATTTATATTTACTATCAGTACAAGGTGCTCGGCAGGACTACAGCACACTATTTATTATATTTACTATCAGTACAAGGTGCTCCGGCAGGACTACAGCACACTATTTATTTATATTTGTTATCAGTACAAGGTGCTCGGCAGGACTACAGCACACTATTTATTTATATTTGTTATCAGTACAAGGTGCTCGGCAGGACTACAGCACACTATTTATTTATATTTACTACAGTACAAGGTGCTCGGCAGGACTACAGCACACTATTTTTTATATTTGTTATCAGTACAAGGTGCTCGGCAGGACTACAGCACACTATTTATTTATATTTGTTATCAGTACAAGGTGCTCGCAGACTACAGCACACTATTTATTTATATTTACTATCATACAAGTGCTCGGCAGGACTACACAGCACACTATATATTTATATGTTACTATCAGTACAAGGTGCTCGGCAGGATTAAAGCACACTATATTATTTATATTTGTTATCAGTACAAGGTGCTCGGCAGGACTACAGCACACTATTTATTTATATTTGATATCAGTACAAGGTGCTCGCAGGACTACAGCACACTATTATTTATATTTGTTATCAGTACAAGGTGCTCGCAGGATACAGCACACTATTTATTTATATTTGTTATCAGTACAAGGTGCTCGGCAGGATACAGCACACTATTTATTTATATTTGTTATCAGTACAAGGTGCTCGGCAGGACTTCAGCACACTATTTATTTATATTTACTATCAGTACAAGGTGCTACGGCAGGACTACAGCACACTATTTATTTATATTTGTTATCAGTACAAGGTGCTCGGCAGGACTACAGCACACTATTTATTTATATTTACTATCAGTAACAAGGTGCTCGGCAGGACTACAGCACACTATTTATTTATATTTACTATCAGTACAAGGTGCTCGGCAGGACTACAGCACACTATTATTTATATTTGTTATCAGTACAAGGTGCTCGGCAGGACTACAGCACACTATTTATTTATATTTTACTATCAGTACAAGGTGCTCCGGCAGGACTACAGCACACAATTTATTTATATTTGTTATCAGTACAAGGGTGCTCGCAGGACTACAGCACACTATTTATATTATATTACTATCAGTACAAGGTGCTCGGCAGACTACAGCACACTATTTATTTATATTTGTTATCAGTACAAGTGCTCGGCAGACTACAGCACACTAATTTATTTATATTTACTATCAGTACAAGTGCTCGGCAGGACTACAGCACACTATTTATTTATATTTGTTATCAGTACAAGGTGCTCGGCAGGACTACAGCACACTATTTATTTATATTTACTATCATACAAGGTGCTCGGCAGGACTACAGCACACTATTTATTTATATTTACTATCAGTACAAGGTGCTCGGCAGGACTACAGCACACTATTTATTTATATTTGTTATCAGTACAAGGTGCTCGGCAGGACATCAGCACACTATTTATTTATATTTGTTATCAGTACAAGGTGCTCGCAGGACTACAGCACACTATTTATTTATATTTGTTATCAGTACAAGGTGCTCGGCAGGACTACAGCACACTATTTATTTATATTACTATCAGTACAAGGTTGCTCGGCAGGACTACAGCACACTATTTATTTATATTTTACTATCAGTACAAGGTGCTCGGCAGGACTACAGCACACTATTTATTTATATTTGTTATCAGTACAAGGTGCTTGGCAGGACTACAGCACACTATTTATTTATATTTACTATCAGTACAAGGTGCTCGGCAGGACTACAGCACACTATTTATTTATATTTACTATCAGTACAAGGTGCTCGGCAGGACTACAGCACACTATTTATTTATATTTACTATCAGTACAAGGTGCTCGCAGGACTACAGCACACTATTATTTATATTTGTTATCAGTACAAGGTGCTCGGCAGGACTACAGCACACTATTTATTTATATTTTCTATCAGTACAAGGTGCTCGGCAGGACTACAGCACACTATTTATTTTATATTTACTATCAGTACAAGGTGCTCGGCAGGACTACAGCACACTATTTATTTATATTTGTTATCAGTACAAGGTGCTCGGCAGGACTACAGCACACTATTTATTTATATTTACTATCAGTTACAAGGTGCTCGGCAGGACTACAGCACACTATTATTTATATTTACTATCAGTACAAGGGCTCGGCAGGACTACAGCACACTATTTATTTATATTTAACTATCAGTACAAGGTGCTCGGCAGGACTCAGCACACTATTTATTTATATTTACTATCAGTTACAAGGTGCTCGGCAGGACTAATACGCACACTATTTATTTATATTTGCTATCAGTACAAGGTGCACGGCAGGACTACAGCACACTATTTATTTATATTTACTATCAGTACAAGGTGCTCGGCAGGACTACAGCACACTATTTATTTATATTTACTATCAGTACAAGATCTCGCAGGACTACAGCACACTATTTATTTATATTTGTTATCAGTACAAGGTGCTCGGCAGGACTACAGCACACTATTTATTTATATTTACTATCAGTACAAGGTGCTCGGCAGGACTACAGCACACTATTTATTTATAATTTATATCAGTACAAGGTGCTCGGCAGACTACAGCACACTATTTATTTATATTTGTTATCAGTACAAGTGCTCGGCAGGACTACAGCACACTATTTATTTATATTTACTATCATACAAGGTGCTCGGCAGAGACTACAGCACACTATGTATATTATATTTGTTATCAGTACAAGGTGCTCGGCAGGACTACAGCACACTATTTATTTATATTTACTATCAGTACAAGGTGCTCGGCAGGACTACAGCACACTATTTATTTATATTTACTATCAGTACAAGGTGCTCGGCAGGACTACAGCACACTATATATTTATATTTACTATCAGTACAAGGTGCTCGGCAGGACTACAGCACACTATTTATTTATATTTGTTATCAGTACAAGGTGCTCGGCAGGACTACAGCACACTATTTATTTATATTTGTTATCAGTACAAGGTGCTCGGCAGGACTACAGCACACTATTTATATTTATATTTACTATCATACAAGTGCTCGGCAGGACACAGCACACTATTTATTATATTTACTATCAGTACAAGGTGCTCGGCAGGACTACAGCACACTATTTATTTATATTTACTATCAGTACAAGGTGCTCGGCAGGACTACAGCACACTATTTATTTATATTTACTATCAGTACAAGGTGCTCGCAGGACTACAGCACACTATTTATTTATATTTACTATCAGTACAAGGTGCTCGGCAGGACTACAGCACACTATATATTTATTATACTATCAGTACAAGGTGCTCGCAGGACTACAGCACACTATTTATTTATATTTGTTATCAGTACAAGGTGCTCGGCAGGACTACAGCACACTATTTATTTATATTTGTTATCAGTACAAGGTGCTCGGCAGGACTACAGCACACTATTTATTTATATTTACTATCATACAAGGTGCCGGCAGGACTACAGCACACTATTTATTTATATTTGTTATCAGTACAAGGTGCTCGGCAGGACTACAGCACACTATTTATTTATATTTACTATCAGTACAAGGTGCTCGGCAGGACTACAGCACACTATTTATTTATATTTGCTATCAGTACAAGGTGCTCGGCAGACTACAGCACACTATTTATTTATATTTGTTATCAGTACAAGGTGCTCGCAGGACTACAGCACACTATTTATTTATATTTACTATCATACAAGGTGCTCGGCAGACTACAGCACACAATTTATTTATATTTGTTATCAGTACAAGGTGCTCGCAGGACTACAGCACACTAATTTATTTATATTTGTTATCAGTACAAGGTGCTCGCAGGACTACAGCACACTATTATTTATATTTGTATATCAGTGCAAGGTGCTCGGCAGGACTACAGCACACTATTTATTTATATTTACTATCAGTGCAAGGTGCTCGGCAGGACTACAGCACACTATTTATTTATATTTGTTAATCAGTACAAGGTGCTCGGCAGGACTACAGCACACTATTTATTTATATTTACTATCAGTACAAGGTGCTCGGCAGGACTACAGCACACTATTATTTATATTTGTTATCAGTACAAGGTGCTCGGCAGGACTACAGCACACTATATATTTATATTTGTTATCAGTACAAGGTGCTCGGCAGGACTACAGCACACTATTTTTTATATTTTATCAGTACAAGGTGCTCGGCAGACTACAGCACACTATTTATTTATTACTATCAGTACAAGGTGCTCGGCAGGACTTCAGCACACTATTTATTTATATTTGCTATCAGTACAAGGTGCTCGGCAGGACTACAGCACACTATTTATTTTATTTACTATCAGTACAAGGTGCTCGGCAGGACTACAGCACACTATATATTTATATTTACTATCAGTACAAGGTGCTCGGCAGGACTACAGCACACTATTTATTTATATTTGTTATCAGTACAAGGTGCTCGGCAGGACTTCAGCACACTATTTATTTATATTTGTTATCAGTACAAGGTGCTCGGCAGGACTACAGCACACTATTTATTTATATTTGTATCAGTACAAGGTGCTCGGCAGGACTACAGCACACTATTTATTTATATTTCAATCAGTACAAGGTGTCTCGGCAGGACTACAGCACACTATTTTTATATTTAATATCAGTACAAGGTGCTCGGCAGGACTACTGCACACTATTTATTTATATTTGTTATCAGTACAAGGTGCTCGGCAGACTACAGCACACTTTTATTTATATTGTTATCAGTACAAGGTGCTCAGGAGTACAGCACACTATTTATTTATATTTGTTATCAGTACAAGGTGCTCGGCAGGACTACAGCACACTATTTATATTTGTTATCATACAAGGTGCTCGGCGGACTACAGCACACTATTTTTATTTAAATTTACTATCAGTACAAGGTGCTGCAGGACTACAGCACACTATTTATTTATATTTGTATCAGTACAAGGTGCTCGGCAGGACTACAGCACACTATTTATTTATATTTGTTATCAGTAAAGGTGCTCGGCAGGACTACAGCACACTATTTATTTATATTTTATATCAGTACAAGGTGCTCGGCAGGACTACAGCACACTATTTATTTATATTTACTATCAGTACAAGGTGCTCGGCAGGACTACAGCACACATTTATTTATATTTACTATCAGTACAAGGTGCTCGGCAGGACTACAGCACACTATATATTTATATTTACTATCAGTACAAGGTGCTCGGCAGGACTATACAGCACACTATTTATTTATATTTGTTATCAGTAACAAGGTGCTCGGCAGGACTACAGCACACTATTTATTTATATTTACTATCAGTACAAGGTGCTCGGCAGGACTTCAGCACACTATTTTATTTATATTTACTATCAGTACAAGGTGCTCGGCAGACTTCAGCACACTATTTATTTATATTTACTATCAGTACAAGGTGCTCGGCAGGACTACAGCACACTATTTATTTATATTTACTATCAGTACAAGGTGCTCGGCAGGACTACAGCACACTATTTATTTATATTTGTTATCAGTACAAGGTGCTCGGCAGGACTACAGCACACTATTTATTTATATTTGTTATCAGTACAAGGTGCTCGGCAGGACTACAGCACACTATTTATTTATATTTAATATCAGTACAAGGTGCTCGGCAGGACTACAGCACACTATTTATTTATATTTGTTATCAGTACAAGGTGCTCGGCAGGACTACACACACTATTTATTTATATTTACTTATCAGAACAAGGTGCTCGGCAGGAACTACAGCACACTATATATTTATATTGTAATCAGCTACAAGGTGCACGGCAGACTACAGCACACTATTTATTTATATTTACTATCAGTACAAGGTTGCTCGGCAGACTACTGCAAACACACTATTTATTTATATTTGACTATCAGTACAAGGTGCTCGGGCAGGACTACAGCACACTATTTATTTATATTTGGTTATCAGTACAAGGTGCTCGGCAGGACTACAGCACACTATTTATTTATATTTACTATCATACAAGTGCTCGGCAGGACT
>NC_069510.1:158358529-158366029 GCF_027579735.1 Bombina bombina
TACAATGTCTCTCTCACTCATTAGCTATCAGTCATTCATTTCCTCACTCTCTCATTCACATGCTGTCACTCCACTTACTTACAATGTCTCTCTCACTCATTAGCTATCAGTCACTCATTTCCTCACTCTCTCATTCACATGCTGTCACTCACTTACTTACAATGTCTCTCTCACTCATTAGCTATCAGTCACTCATTTCCTCACTCTCTCATTCACATGCTGTCACTCACTTACTTACAATGTCTCTCTCACTCAGTAGCTATCAGTCACTCATTTCCTCACTCTCTCATTCACATGCTGTCACTCACTTACTTACAATGTCTCTCTCACTCATTAGCTATCAGTCACTCATTTCCTCACTCTCTCATTCACATGCTGTCACTCACTTACTTACAATGTCTCTCTCACTCATTAGCTATCAGTCACTCATTTCCTCACTCTCTCATTCACATGCTGTCACTCACTTACTTACAATGTCTCTCTCACTCATTAGCTATCAGTCACTCATCTTTCTCACTCTCTCACTCACATGCTGTCACTCACTTACATACAATGTCTCTCTCACTCATTAGCTATCAGTCACTCATTTCCTCACTCTCTCTCATTCACATGCTGTCACTCACTTACTTACAATGTCTCTCTCACTCATTAGCTATCAGTCACTCATTTCCTCACTCTCTCATTCACATGCTGTCAGCTCAGTTACTTACAATGTCTCTCTCACTCATTACTATCAGTCACTCATTTCCTCACTCTCTCTCATCTCACATGCTGTCACTCACTTACTTACAATGTCTCTCTCACTCATTAGCTATCATCATTCATTTCCTCACTCTCTCATTCACATGCTTCACTCACTTACGTTACAATGTCTCTCTCACTCATTAGCTAGTCAGTCACTCATTTCCTCACTCTCTCATTCACATGCTGTCACTCACTTACTTACAATGTCTCTCTCACTCATTAGCTATCAGTCACTCATTTCCTCACTCTCGTCATTCACATGCTGTCACTCACTTACTTACAATGTCTCTCTCACTCATTAGCTATCAGTCACTCATTTGCCTCACTCTCTCTTCACATGCGGTCACTCACTCACTTACAATGTCACTCTCACTCATTAGCTATCAGTCACTCATTTCCTCACTCTCTCTCATTCACATGCTGTCACTCACTTACTTACAATGTCTCTCTCACTCATTACTATCAGTCAACTTATTGCCTCCTCCACCTCTCGTCATACACGATGCTGTCACTCACATCACTTACAATGTCACTCTCACTCAGTTAGCATCTCATTAATTTCCTCACTCTCACATTCACGATGCTGTCCCCTCAGCTTACGTACAATGTCTCTCGCACTCCTTAGCTATCAGTACACGTCATTTCCCTCACACTCTCTTGCGACATGCTGGTCTCTTGCACTTCACTTACAAATGTCTTCTCTCACTCATTAGCTATCAGTCACGTTCTTCCTCACTCTCTCATTCACATCTGTCTCTCACTTTCTTACAATTCTCTCTCACGCATTTGCTATCAGTCACTCATTCCTCACATCTCTCAATCACATGCTGTCACTCACTTACTTACAATGTCACTCCGAACTCATGTAGCTATCATCATTTCATTTCCTCACTCTCTCTCATTCTCATGCTGTCACTCACTTACTTACAATGTCTCTCTCACTCATTAGCTATCAGTCACTCATTTCCTCACTCTCTCATTCACATGCTGTCACTCACTTACTTACAATGTCTCTCTCATCATTAGCTATCAGTCACTCATTTCCTCACTCTCTCATTCACATGCTGTCACTCACTTACTTACAATGTCTCTCTCACTCATTAGCTATCAGTCACTCATTCACATGCTGTCACTCACTCACTTACAATGTCTCTCTCACTCATTAGCTATCAGTCACTCATTTCCTCACTCTCTCTCATTCACATGCTGTCCACTCACTTACTTACAATGTCTCTCTCACTCATTAGCTATCAGTCATTCATTTCCTCACTCTCTCATTCACATGCTGTCACTCACTTACTTACAATGTCTCTCTCACTCATTAGCTATCAGTCACTCATTTCCTCACTCTCTCATTCACATGCTGTCACTCACTTACTTACAATGTCTCTCTCACTCATTAGCTATCAGTCACTCATTTCCTCACTCTCTCATTCACATGCTGTCACTCACTTACTTACAATGTCTCTCTCACTCATTAGCTATCAGTCACTCATTTCCTCACTCTCTCATTCACATGCTGTCACTCACTCACTTACAATGTCACTCTCACTCATTAGCTATCAGTCATTCATTTCCTCACTCTCTCATTCACATGCTGTCACTCACTTACTTACAATGTCTCTCTCACTCATTAGCTATCAGTCACTCTATTCCTCACTCTCTCATTCACATGCTGTCACTCACTTACTTACAATGTCTCTCTCACTCATTAGCTATCAGTCACTCATTTCCTCACTCTCTCATTCACATGCTGTCACTCACTTACTTACAATGTCTCTCTCACTCATTAGCTATCAGTCACTCATTTCCTCACTCTCTCATTCACATGCTGTCACTCACTTACTTACAATGTCTCTCTCACTCATTAGCTATCAGTCACTCATTTCCTCACTCTCTCATTCACATGCTGTCACTCACTCACTTACAATGTCACTCTCACTCATTAGCTATCAGTCACTCATTCCTCACTCTCTCATTCACATGCTGTCACTCACTTACTTACAATGTCTCTCTCACTCATTAGCTATCAGTCACTCATTTCCTCACTCTCTCATTCACATGCTGTCACTCACTTACTTACAATGTCTCTCTCACTCATTAGCTATCAGTCACTCATTTCCTCACTCTCTCATTCACATGCTGTCACTCACTTACTTACAATGTCACTCTCACTCATTAGCTATCAGTCATTCATTTCCTCACTCTCTCATTCACATGCTGTCACTCACTTACTTACAATGTCTCTCTCACTCATTAGCTATCAGTCACTCATTTCCTCACTCTCTCATTCACATGCTGTCACTCACTTACTTACAATGTCTCTCTCACTCATTAGCTATCAGTCACTCATTTCCTCACTCTCTCATTCACATGCTGTCACTCACTTACTTACAATGTCTCTCTCACTCATTAGCTATCAGTCACTCATTTCCTCACTCTCTCATTCACATGCTGTCACTCACTTACTTACAATGTCTCTCTCACTCATTAGCTATCAGTCACTCATTTCCTCACTCTCTCATTCACATGCTGTCACTCACTTACTTACAATGTCTCTCTCACTCATTAGCTATCAGTCACTCATTTCCTCACTCTCTCATTCACATGCTGTCACTCACTTACTTACAATGTCTCTCTCACTCATTAGCTATCAGTCACTCATTTCCTCACTCTCTCATTCACATGCTGTCACTCACTTACTTACAATGTCTCTCTCACTCATTAGCTATCAGTCACTCATTTCCTCACTCTCTCATTCACATGCTGTCACTCACTTACTTACAATGTCTCTCTCACTCATTAGCTATCAGTCACTCATTTCCTCACTCTCTCATTCACATGCTGTCACTCACTTACTTACAATGTCTCTCTCACTCATTAGCTATCAGTCACTCATTTCCTCACTCTCTCATTCACATGCTGTCACTCACTTACTTACAATGTCTCTCTCACTCATTAGCTATCAGTCACTCATTTCCTCACTCTCTCATTCACATGCTGTCACTCACTTACTTACAATGTCTCTCTCACTCATTAGCTATCAGTCACTCATTTCCTCACTCTCTCATTCACATGCTGTCACTCACTCACTTACAATGTCTCTCTCACTCATTAGCTATCAGTCACTTCATTTCCTCACTCTCTCATTCACATGCTGTCACTCACTTACTTACAATGTCTCTCTCACTCATTAGCTATCAGTCACTCATTTCCTCACTCTCTCATTCACATGCTGTCACTCACTCACTTACAATGTCTCTCTCACTCATTAGCTATCAGTCACTCATTTCCTCACTCTCTCATTCACATGCTGTCACTCACTTACTTACAATGTCTCTCTCACTCATTAGCTATCAGTCACTCATTTCCTCACTCTCTCATTCACATGCTGTCACTCACTTACTTACAATGTCTCTCTCACTCATTAGCTATCAGTCACTCATTTCCTCACTCTCTCATTCACATGCTGTCACTCACTTACTTACAATGTCACTCTCACTCATTAGCTATCAGTCACTCATTTCCTCACTCTCTCATTCACATGCTGTCACTCACTTACTTACAATGTCTCTCTCACTCATTAGCTATCAGTCACTCATTTCCTCACTCTCTCATTCACATGCTGTCACTCACTTACTTACAATGTCTCTCTCACTCATTAGCTATCAGTCACTCATTTCCTCACTCTCTCATTCACATGCTGTCACTCACTTACTTACAATGTCTCTCTCACTCATTAGCTATCAGTCACTTATTTCCTCACTCTCTCATTCACATGCTGTCACTCACTTACTTACAATGTCTCTCTCACTCATTAGCTATCAGTCACTCATTTCCTCACTCTCTCATTCACATGCTGTCACTCACTTAATTACAATGTCTCTCTCACTCATTAGCTATCAGTCACTCATTTCCTCACTCTCTCATTCACATGCTGTCACTCACTTACTTACAATGTCTCTCTCACTCATTAGCTATCAGTCACTCATTTCCTCACTCTCTCATTCACATGCTGTCACTCACTACTTACAATGTCTCTCTCACTCATTAGCTATCAGTCACTCATTTCCTCACTCTCTCATTCACATGCTGTCACTCACTTACTTACAATGTCTCTCTCACTCATTAGCTATCAGTCACTCATTTCCTCACTCTCTCATTCACATGCTGTCACTCACTTACTTACAATGTCTCTCTCACTCATTAGCTATCAGTCACTTATTTCCTCACTCTCTCATTCACATGCTGTCACTCACTTACTTACAATGTCTCTCTCACTCATTAGCTATCAGTCACTTATTTCCTCACTCTCTCATTCACATGCTGTCACTCACTTACTTACAATGTCTCTCTCACTCATTAGCTATCAGTCACTCATTTCCTCACTCTCTCATTCACATGCTGTCACTCACTCACTTACAATGTCTCTCTCACTCATTAGCTATCAGTCACTCATTTCCTCACTCTCTCATTCACATGCTGTCACTCACTCACTTACAATGTCTCTCTCACTCATTAGCTATCAGTCACTCATTTCCTCACTCTCTCATTCACATGCTGTCACTCACTTACTTACAATGTCACTCTCACTCATTAGCTATCAGTCACTTATTTCCTCACTCTCTCATTCACATGCTGTCACTCACTTACTTACAATGTCTCTCTCACTCATTAGCTATCAGTCACTCATTTCCTCACTCTCTCATTCACATGCTGTCACTCACTTACTTACAATGTCTCTCTCACTCATTAGCTATCAGTCATTCATTTCCTCACTCTCTCATTCACATGCTGTCACTCACTTACTTACAATGTCTCTCTCACTCATTAGCTATCAGTCACTCATTTCCTCACTCTCTCATTCACATGCTGTCACTCACTTACTTACAATGTCTCTCTCACTCATTAGCTATCAGTCACTTCATTTCCTCACTCTCTCATTCACATGCTGTCACTCACTTACTTACAATGTCTCTCTCACTCATTAGCTATCAGTCATTCATTTCCTCACTCTCTCATTCACATGCTGTCACTCACTTACTTACAATGTCTCTCTCACTCATTAGCTATCAGTCACTCATTTCCTCACTCTCTCATTCACATGCTGTCACTCACTTACTTACAATGTCTCTCTCACTCATTAGCTATCAGTCACTTCATTTCCTCACTCTCTCATTCACATGCTGTCACTCACTTACTTACAATGTCTCTCTCACTCATTAGCTATCAGTCACTTCATTTCCTCACTCTCTCATTCACATGCTGTCACTCACTTCACTTACAATGTCTCTCTCACTCATTAGCTATCAGTCACTTCATTTCCTCACTCTCTCATTCACATGCTGTCACTCACTTACTTACAATGTCTCTCTCACTCATTAGCTATCAGTCACTCATTTCCTCACTCTCTCATTCACATGCTGTCACTCACTTACTTACAATGTCTCTCTCACTCATTAGCTATCAGTCACTCATTTCCTCACTCTCTCATTCACATGCTGTCACTCACTTACTTACAATGTCTCTCTCACTCATTAGCTATCAGTCACTCATTTCCTCACTCTCTCATTCACATGCTGTCACTCACTTACTTACAATGTCTCTCTCACTCATTAGCTATCAGTCACTCATTTCCTCACTCTCTCTCATTCACATGCTGTCACTCACTTACTTACAATGTCTCTCTCACTCATTAGCTATCAGTCACTCATTTCCTCACTCTCTCATTCACATGCTGTCACTCACTTACTTACAATGTCTCTCTCACTCATTAGCTATCAGTCACTTCATTTCCTCACTCTCTCATTCACATGCTGTCCACTCACTTACTTACAATGTCTCTCTCACTCATTAGCTATCAGTCACTCATTTCCTCACTCTCTCATTCACATGCTGTCACTCACTTACTTACAATGTCTCTCTCACTCATTAGCTATCAGTCACTCATTTCCTCACTCTCTCATTCACATGCTGTCACTCACTTACTTACAATGTCTCTCTCACTCATTAGCTATCAGTCACTTCATTTCCTCACTCTCTCATTCACATGCTGTCACTCACTTACTTACAATGTCTCTCTCACTCATTAGCTATCAGTCATTCATTTCCTCACTCTCTCATTCACATGCTGTCACTCACTTACTTACAATGTCTCTCTCACTCATTAGCTATCAGTCATTCATTTCCTCACTCTCTCATTCACATGCTGTCACTCACTTACTTACAATGTCTCTCTCACTCATTAGCTATCAGTCACTCATTTCCTCACTCTCTCATTCACATGCTGTCACTCACTTACTTACAATGTCTCTCTCACTCATTAGCTATCAGTCACTCATTTCCTCACTCTCTCATTCACATGCTGTCACGCACTCACTTACAATGTCTCTCTATTCACAATGCTGTCACGCACTTTATACTACAATGTCTCTCTCACTCATTGTAGCGTATCAGTCACTCATTTCCTCACTCTCTCCATTCACATGCTGTCACTCACTTACTTACAATGTCTACTCTCACTCATTAGCTATCAGTCACTCATTTCCTCACTCTCTCATTCACATGCTGTCACGCACTCACCTTACAATGTCTCTCTCACTCATTAGCTATCAGTCACTCATTTCCTCACTCTCTTCATTCACATGCTGTCACCTCACTTACTTACAATGTCCTCTCTCACTCATTAGCTATCAGTCACTTATTTCCTCACTCTCTCTCATTCACATGCTGTCACTCACTCACTTACAATGTCTC
>NC_069510.1:158378529-158487283 GCF_027579735.1 Bombina bombina
ATGAGTCTAGGGACATATCGGGATGGGTTACTCACAAAGAGCAGCATGTCATCTGCGTATAGTGCCATATGGAGAGTGGTATTCCCAATAGTTATACCCGGGAAGATTTGTTTCAGTTTCAGGGCAAGTGGCTGTAGGGAGTCCATCCTGGCTAGGGATAAGGACTTAATAGTGTAGTACGGTAACTAACCTTTCCATTTTTGCTTTTAAATCTTAGCTGAGAGCTTGTAAGTGAGTGCTGAACTTTTTCTGTGTGTTGAATTAATTTGTTTTGTAATTTTCCCTATGGTTCTTGCACCCAGACCTGTCTGGGGTTAACTGCCTGTGACTCTAGGGACAGCATAGCTTCCTGTGAGTGCCCGTGAGCACCCAGGGCTGAGCATGTTGCAGGGTAATGGGATGTGTACCCGGTCCGGTATGAGAGTGCAGTCCCCTTCCGTGTTTTGTATATGTCTAGGGTGATTACATAAGCCTGTGCACCCTTCCCTTGTTCCCAGTTTGTTTGGATTTGAGACCTTGACGTGGTACCTGGGCTTGGCCCATTTGGCCAAATGCGGTAACTAAATGCTTTTAAATCTTAGCTGAGAGCTTGTAAGTGAGTGCTGGACTTTTTCTGTGTGTTGTATTAATTTGTTTTGTAATTTTCCCTATGGTTCTTGCACCCAGACCTGTCTGAGGTTAACTGTCTGCGACTCTAGGGACAGCATAGCTTCCTGTGAGTGCCCGTGAGCACCCAGGGCTGAGCATGTTGCAGGGCAATGGGATGTGTACCCGGTCCGGTATGAGAGTGCAGTCCCCTTCCGTGTTTTGTATATGTCTAGGGTGATTACATAAGCCTGTGCACCCTTCCCTTGTTCCCAGTTTGTTTGGATTTAAGACCTTGACGTGGTACCTGGGCTTGGCCCATTTGGCCAAATGCGGTAACTAACCTTTCCATTTTTGCTTTTAAATCTTAGCTGGGAGCTTGTAAGTGAGTGCTGGACTTTCTCTGTGTGTTGTATTAATTTGTTTTGTAATTTTTTTCCCTATGGTTCTTGCACCCAGACCTGTCTGGGGTTAACTGCCTGTGACTCTGGGGACAGCACAGCTTTCTGTGAGTGCCCATGAGCACCCAGGGCTGAGCATGTTGCAGGGTCATGGGATGTGTACCCAGTCCGGTATGAGAGTGCAGTCCCTTTCCGTGTTTTGTATATGTCTAGGGTGATTACATAAGCCTGTGCACCCCTCCCTTGTTCCCAGTTTGTTTGGATTTGAGAGCTTGCATTGTGTGGCTGTTTTAGGGTACCAGGTATTGGAAAGGACCTTGATGTGGTACCTGGGCTTGTCCCATTTGGCCAAATACGGTAACTAACCTTTCCATTTTTGCTTTTAAATCTTAGCTGCTCTTGTGAACTGCTGGTGCAATGCCACCCCTCGCAAATTCACGGCCAATTGGCCACTAGCAGGGGTGTCAATCAACCCAAATGTATTCGATCGGGTTGATTTCTGGCGATTTCTGTCCATGGCCTCAGAGCAGGCGGACAGGTTATGAAGCAGAGGCTTGATAAATATGCCCCTATGTGTTTATCTCCTTTGCAGAGGTTAAACACAATTAATGAAGACAATGGGCCAGATTACAAGTGGAGCACTAATTAACGCTCTTGCTTGAGCATTAACTGCGCTAGAAGTAAGATTTTTGTGCAGATCGGGTTTGGCTTGTTGGGCTCGCTCACTAACCAGATGAGCGTTAAAAGCTGAACTTAGAATATTGTGTGCGCGTTAACGTATTTCCCTATAGAAGTCAACCAAGCAAAAAAAGGGGAAGAACACCCAACTAGCGCAAACCCGATCCAATATTCTCATGTGCGCTAACCTGACATGAAAATATAAATATTTCACATTCCAATGTTTTTCACATAGAAGAATGTTCTATTTATTCATAAATAAATATTTCTATATATCTGATGGTAATTTTGTTAAAATTTATATATCTATAGTTACATATATATATATATATATATATATATAAATATATATATATAAATATGATTAAATATAGGTATAGATATATACAGATATATATATATGTATATATATATATATATATATATATATATAAATAAATATGATTAAATATGGGTATAGATATATACAGATATATACAGATATATATATATATATATATATATATATATATATATTAATAAATATGATTAAATATAGGTATAGATATATACAGATATATATATATATATATATATATATATATATAAAAATAAATATGATTAAATATGGGTATAGATATATACAGATATATACAGATATATATATATATATATATATATTAATAAATATGATTAAATATAGGTATAGATATATACAGATATATATATATATATATATATATATATATATATAAAAATAAATATGATTAAATATGGGTATAGATATATACAGATATATACAGATATATATATATATATTAATAAATATGATTAAATATAGGTATATATACAGATATATATATATATATATATATATATATATTAATAAATATGATTAAATATAGGTATAGATATATACAGATATATATATATATATATATATATATATATATATTAATAAATATGATTAAATATAGGTATAGATATATACAGATATATATATATATATATATATATATATATATATAAATAAATATGATTAAATATGGGTATAGATATATACAGATATATATATATATATATATATATATATATATATTAATAAATATGATTAAATATAGGTATAGATATATACAGATATATATATAGGAATATTTATTTATAAATACTTAGAACATATTCTGCTATGTGCAGAACTTTGGAATGTGAGATAATTCCAGTTAATACAACAAAGGGGTTTTTTGGTTACGCACATCACAAAAGGACTGTTTAATCTTAACACACATATTGTGGGAGTGCTACCAAAGTGACCAAAACAATTACAAAACAACAAAAAATAAAAAAATATTTCCAGTTAAAACACAGTATAACACTTTATTAAATATGAATATTGCATAAATATTGCAATCAATGCAGTGATATATATATCTATCTATATATGTGTACATATGTATTTGTGTGTTTATGTATGTACTGCATATATGTCTGTAAATACAAAAATACGCATACAAATACATTTACGTTTTTTGTGCGATATTTTTTAATAATGTTTATCAGATAGTGTTATTATGAATGGAACTGTAATTTGTAATGTATTATTTTTATTTTTTGTTTCACAAAACAGTTTACCAGAGCTCTGATGTCTCGCTAACCCTGACTCATGTTAACTTCAATTGCGCTAAAGCGATTACGTTTACTGTAAACTTGTAATACAAGTGAAAAACCCAAACTGTGTGCTAACACCCACGATAAACCTCTTTCCGCTCCTGCGTAACTCTTAACGCTCCGCTTTTAATATAGCCTAATTTGTTTTAAAAAAAGCTGCAATGAAATACGATTTGTAAATTTTTTTTTGTCCATTTCATCATTTGAAACATCATTTGAAAGGGCTCGCTTCCATTGAGCCGTAATTAGGTTTGCGTGCGCACGCAAAACTATAAATATGCCGTCGGAAGCAATTTCGTTCATCAACTGCTTCCAATGGCGCTTTATACCTCAATTTTGGCAACTGGATTTCGGCTGCCGAAAACATTTTCGTGTCCCATAGAAAGTATTAGAAGCCATTAATCTATAAATTATACCAGGTTTCCAATGACAGCGCAAACAGTTAATACACTGTCGGAGGCTGCCGATACATTAACAAAAATTACACCCAGCTCAACTAGGTGTAAAAGAGGAAAAATAAGCTTTTTGATGCCTGGTTCCTATTGAAATGTAACCCAAAAATAAGCCCGACATGTCAAAACCCCTATATCTGCCATCCCCCCACATCGCAACTAATTATGAAATGTATTAACCTCAAAACCGCCACCCCCACAACACAATCTACCTATTTAAACTATTAACCCCAATCCGCCAACCCCCATATTGCAAAGTACCTGATAAATATATTAACCCCTAATCAGCCTTCCTCCCACAACGTAAAGTACCTAATTAACCTATTAACCTCTAAACCCCACCCCCCAACATCACAAAGTACCTAAAAAATGTATTAACCCCTAATCTGCCTTCCTCCCACAACGTAAAGTACCTAATTAACCTATTAACCCCTAACATCACAAAGTACCTAAGAAATGTATTAACCCCTAATCCGCCTTTCTCCCACAACGTAAAGTACCTAATTAACCCCTAACATCACAAAGTACCTAAGAAATGTATTAACCCCTAATCTGCCATCCCCCCACATCGCAACTAATTATAAAATGTATTAACCTCAAAACTGCCACCCCCACAACACAATCTACCTATTTAAACTATTAACCCCAATCCGCCAACCCCCACATTGCAAAGTACCTGATAAATATATTAACCCCTAATCCGCCTTCCTCCCACAACGTAAAGTACCTAATTAACCTATTAACCCCTAAACCCCACCCCCCAACATCACAAAGTACCTAAGAAATGTATTAACCCCTAATCCGCCTTCCTTCCACAACGTAAAGTACCTAATTAACCTATTAACCCCTAACATCACAAAGTACCTAAGAAATGTATTAACCCCTAATCCGCCATCCCCCACAACGCAACTAATAATAAAATGTATTAACCTCTAAACTGCAACCCCCACAAAGCAATCTCCCTATTTAAACTATTTACCCTTAACCGCCAACCCCCCCACAATGCAAAGTATCAATCTAATCACTAAGCCCCCTAACCTACCACCCCTTAAATTAACCCCGATTAATTACAATTACATAAAAAAAGACTACCTTTAAAAATTAATAAAAATGACCAAAAATAAAAAATCCTATTTTTACATGGCAAAGACAATTAAGTTTGCATTAAAAAAAATAAGATTAAATTAAAAGAAAAAAATCTAAGATTACAGAAAAAATAATAAACAAAATAAAAAATTTAAACCTAATCTAATACCCCTATAAAAACAAAAAAGCCCCCCCAAAATTAAAACACCCCTAAGCTAACACTAAACTACCAATAGCCCTTAAAAGATCCTTTTGTAAGGCATTGCCCTAAGTTTAACAGCTCTTTTACATAAAAAATACAAATGAACCCTAACAGTAAAAGCCCCCACCCAACAAACCCCCCACAATAAAAAAGACCTAACTCTAGAAAAGGGGCATTTGTATGGGCATTGCCCTTACAAGGTGGTGGGAAAAAGCGATGCACTAGAGTAATCACATTTTACTCACAATATTAAAAGCACTTAAAGTGACAGAAAAGCGCTGAACTTTCACAAGCTGTTCAGAAAGCTCCCACAGGCGTATCCAATTCCGATCTAGCCCAAAGATTCTCCCGGCCGCTAGCACAGGCGTATCCAATTCCGATCTAGCCCAAAGATTCTCCCGGCCGCTAGCACAGGCGTATCCAATTCCGATCTAGCCCAAAGATTCTCCCGGCCGCTAGCACAGGCGTATCCAATTCCGATCTAGCCCAAAGATTCTCCCGGCCGCTAGCACAGGCGCATCCAATTCCGATCTAGCCCAAAGATTCTCCCGGCCGCTAGCACAGGCGCATCCAATTCCGATCTAGCCCAAAGATTCTCCCGGCCGCTAGCACAGGCGCATCCAATTCCGATCTAGCCCAAAGATTCTCCCGGCCGCTAGCACAGGCGCATCCAATTCCGATCTAGCCCAAAGATTCTCCCGGCCGCTAGCACAGGCGTATCCAATTCCGATCTAGCCCAAAGATTCTCCCAGCCGCTAGCACAGGCGCATCCAATTCCGATCTAGCCCAAAGATTCTCCCGGCCGCTAGCACAGGCGCATCCAATTCCGATCTAGCCCAAAGATTCTCCCGGCCGCTAGCACAGGCGTATCCAATTCCGATCTAGCCCAAAGATTCTCCCAGCCGCTAGCACAGGCGCATCCAATTCCGATCTAGCCCAAAGATTCTCCCAGCCGCTAGCACAGGCGCATCCAATTCCGATCTAGCCCAAAGATTCTCCCAGCCGCTAGCACAGGCGTATCCAATTCCGATCTAGCCCAAAGATTCTCCCAGCCGCTAGCACAGGCGCACTCGTAGTGGATTCGGCAAACTGCAGGTCCTACAGCTCTCCATCCAACATGGAAGGCTCCTTATGCGATCGTCCGCTGCACGCTAAAGATTGAATGCTAGGTACCCGTTTTATATTGGGGTAACTTGCATTCCTATTGGCTGAAAATTTCAAATCAGCCAATAGGATGAGAGCTATTTAAATCATATTGGCTGTTCAAATCAGCCATAAAAATGTGTTTCAATTCAAGTACAACAAGAAAGATTTTCTAATACATTTGAATTTTAAAAAATGCTTCCAATAAAAATATTTGCTATAATGATAATGTTTAACTTGTGCAGTACCTATTGTAGGCTGAAATCAGGCACAGAGATGTACAACACTAGTGATAACGTCCATCCTATCACTGGGGGATAAATCATGGCACATAGCCACCAGTAAAATGATTCTCACAAATGTGATACTAACCCTAACCCTAACTAACCCTAACTACCCCTTACTAACCCTAACTAACCCTAAAAAATGCTTCCAATAAAAATATTTGCTATAATGATAATGTTTACCTTGTGCAGTACCTGTTGTAGGCTGAAATCAGGCACAGAGATGTACAGCACTAGTGATAACGTCCAGCCTATCAGTGGGGGATAAATCATGGCACATGGCCACCAGTAAAATGATTCTCACAAAAGTGATACTAACCCTAACCCTAACTAACCCTAACTACCCCTTACTAACCCTAACTAACCCTAACAAATGCTTCCAATAAAAATATTTGCTATAATGATAATGTTTAAGTTGTGCAGTACCTGTTGTAGGCTGAAATCAGGCACAGAGATGTACAACACTAGTGATAACGTCCAGCCTATCACTGGGGGATAAATCCTGGCACATGGCCACCAGCAGCACAAAAGTGATACTAACCCTAACCCTAACTAACCCTAACTACCCCTTACTAACCCTAACTAACCCTAACAAATGCTTCCAATAAAAATATTTGCTATAATGATAATGTTTAAGCTGTGCAGTACCTGTTGTAGGCACAGAGATGTACAACACTAGTGATAACGTCCAGCCTATCACTGGGGGATAAATCATGGCACATGGCCACCAGTAAAATGATTCTCACAAAAGTGATACTAACCCTAACCCTAACTAACCCTAACTAACCCTAACAAATGCTTCCAATAAGATATACAGCACTAGTGATAACGTCCAGCCTATCAGTGGGGGATAAATCCTGGCACATGGCCACCAGCAGCACAAAAGTGATACTAACCCTAACCCTAACTAACCCTAACTAACCCTAACAAATGCTTCCAATAAGATGTACAACACTAGTGATAACGTCCAGCCTATCAGTGGGGGATAAATCCTGGCACATGGCCACCAGCAGCACAAAAGTGATACTGTTTAACTAAAGTATTTTGTGCTAAAGATATGGGCCAATTCTCTTAAAGGGACACTAAACTCAAATTTTTTCTTTCACAATTCAGATAGAGCAGCAATTTTAAGCAACTTTCTAATTGACTTCTATTATCAATTTTCCTTTGTTCTCTTGCTATCTTTATTTTAAAAAGCAGCAATCTAAGCTAAGGAGCTGGCCCATTTATTGTTCAGCACCTGGGTTATGCTTGCTGATTGGTGGCTAAATATAAAAATTAAGGCCTTGATTACGAGTTTTGCGTTAGGCTTAAAAAGCAGCGTTAAGAGGTCCTAACGCTGCTTTTTAACGCCCGCTGGTATTACGAGTCTTGAAATGACAGGCTCACCACTCAATTTTTTGGCCAGACTCGGAAATACCGCAAATCCACTTACGTCAATTGTATATCCTATATTTTCAATGGGACTTGCATAGCGCCGGTATTACGAGTCTGACAAAAAGTGAACGGTAGACCCTCTCCTGTCAAGACTGGTAACGCATTCTAAAGTCAGTAGTTACGAGTTTTATGGTCTAACGCCGTAGCATAAAACTCTTAACTAAAGTGCTAAAAAGTACACTAACAGCCATAAACTACCTATTAACCCCTAAACCAAGGCCCCCCACATCGCAAACACTAAAATAAATATTTTAACCCCTAATCTGCTGAACCGGACATCGCCGACACTATAATAAACATATTAACCCCTGAACCACCGCACTCCCGCATCGCAAACACTATTTAAATATTATTTACCCCTAATCTGCCAGCCCTAACATCGCCGCCACCTAACTACATTTGTTAACCCCTAATCTTCCACCCCAACGTCGCCGCCACTATAATAAAGTTATTAACCCCTATACCTAAGTCTAACCTTAACCCTAACACCCCCTAACTTAAATATAATTTAAATAAATCTAAATAAAATAACTACAATTAAATAAATTATTCCTATTTAAAACTAAATACTTACCTATAAAATAAACCCTAAAATAGCTACAATATAACTAATAGTTACATTGTAGCTATTTTAGGGTTTATTTTTATTTTACAGGCAACTTTGTATTTATTTTAACTAGGTACAATAGCTATTAAATAGTTAATAACTATTTAATAACTACCTAGTTAAAATAAAGACAAATTTACCTGTAAAATAAAACCTAACCTAAGTTACAATTACACCTAACACTACACTACAATTAAATTAATTACCTAAATTAAATACAATTAATTAAAATTAAATAAAATTATCTAAAGTACAAAAAAACACTAAATTACAGAAAATAATAAAGAAATTACAATATTTTTAAACTAATTACACCTAATCTAATCCCCCTAACAAAATAAAAAAAAGCCTCCCCCCCAATTAAAAAAAGCCCTACCCTACACTAAATTACAAATAGCCCTTAAAAGGGCCTTTTGCGGGGCATTGCCCCAAAGTCATCAGCTCTTTTACCTGTAAAAAAATTACAATTCCCCCCCAACCTTAAAACCCACCACCCACACAACCAACCCTACTCTAAAACCCACCCAACCCCCCCTTAAAAAAACCTAACACTAACCCCCTGAAGATCACCTTACCGGGAGACGTCTTCACCCAACCGGGCCAAAGTCCTCAACGAAGCCGGGAGAAGTCTTCATCCAAGCCGGGTGAAAAGGTCCTCCAGACGGGCAGAAGTCTTCATCCAGACGGCATCTTCTATCTTCATCCATTTGGCGTGGAGCTGGTCCATCTAAACACAGAATGAAGGTTCCTTTAAATGACGTCATCCAAGATGGCGTTCCTTCAATTCCGATTGGCTGATAGAATCAGCCAATCGGAATTAAGGTAGAAAAAATCCTATTGGCTGATGCAATTAGCCAATAGGATTGAAGTTCAATCCTATTGGCTGATCCAATCAGCCAATAGAATGCCAGTTCAATCCTATTGGCTATTTAGTTTTAAATAGGAGTTATTTAGTTAATTGTAGTAATTTTATTTTGATTTATTTAAATTATATTTAAGTTAGGGGGTGTTAGGGTTAGGGTTAGACTTAGGTTTAGGGGTTAATAACTTTATTATAGTGGTGGCGATGTTGGGGGCGGCAGATTAGGGGTTAATAAATGTAGGTAGGTTGCGGCGACATTGGGGGCGGCAGATTAGGGGGTTAATAAATATAATGTAGGTTTTGGCGATGTTGGGGGCAGCAGATTAGGGGTTCATAAGTATAATGTAGGTGGTGGCGGTGTCTGGAGCGGCAGATTAGGGGTTAATAATATAATGCAGGTGTCGGCGATGTTGGGGGCAGCAGATTAGGGGGATAATAAATATAATGTAGGTTTTTTTTATTTAAATTATATTTAAGTTAGGGGGTGTTAGGGTTAGATTTAGGTTTAGGGGTTAATAACTTTATTATAGTGGTGGCGATGTTGGGGGCGGCAGATTAGGGGTTAATATTTGTAGTTAGGTTGCGGCGACATTGGGGGCGGCAGATTAGGGGGTTAATAAATATAATGTAGGTTTTGGCGATGTTGGGGGCAGCAGATTAGGGGTTCATAAGTATAATGTAGGTGGTGGCGGTGTCTGGAGCGGCAGATTAGGGGTTAATAATATAATGTAGGTGTCGGCGATGTTGGGGGCAGCAGATTAGGGGGATAATAAATATAATGTAGGTTTTGGCGATGTTGGGGGCAGCAGATTAGGGGTTAATAAATATAATGTAGGTGTCGGCGATGTTGGGGGCAGCAGATTAGGGGTTAATAAGTATAATGTAGGTGTCGGCGATGTCCGGAGCGGCAGATTAGGGGTTAATAATATAATGCAGGTGTCGGCGATGTTGGGGGCAGCAGATTAGGGGGATAATAAATATAATGTAGGTTTTGGCGATGTTGGGGGCAGCAGATTAGGGGTTAATAAATATAATGTAGGTGTTGGCGATGTTGGGGGCAGCAGATTAGGGGTTAATAAGTATAATGTAGGTGTCAGCGATGTCCGGAGCGGCAGATTAGGGGTTAATAATATAATGCAGGTGTCGGCGATGTCTGGAGCGGCAGATTAGGGGTTAATAATATAATGTAGGTGTCGGCGATGTCTGGAGCGGCAGATTAGGGGTTAATAATATAATGTAGGTGTTGGCGATGTTGGGGACAGTAGATTAGGGGTTCATAAGTATAATGTAGGTGTCGGCGATGTCTGGAGCGGCAGATTAGGGGTTAATAATATAATGCAGGTGTCGGCGATGTCGGGGGCGGCACATTAGGGGGATAATAAATATAATGTAGGTGTCGGCGATGTTGGGGGCAGCAGATTAGGGGGATAATAAATATAATGTAGGTTTTGGCGATGTTGGGGGCAGCAGATTAGGGGTTAATAAATATAATGTAGGTGTCGGCGATGTTGGGGGCAGCAGATTAGGGGTTAATAAGTATAATGTAGGTGTCAGCGATGTCCGGAGCGGCAGATTAGGGGTTAATAATATAATGCAGGTGTCGGCGATGTCTGGAGCGGCAGATTAGGGGTTAATAATATAATGCAGGTGTCGGCGATGTCTGGAGCGGCAGATTAGGGGTTAATAATATAATGTAGGTGTTAGCGATGTTGGGGACAGTAGATTAGGGGTTCATAAGTATAATGTAGGTGTCGGCGATGTCTGGAGCGGCAGATTAGGGGTTAATAATATAATGCAGGTGTCGGCGATGTCGGGGGCGGCACATTAGGGGTTAATAAGTGTAAGATTAGGGGTGTTTAGACTCGGGGTTCATGTTAGGGTGTTAGGTGTAGACATAACTTTTATTTCGGTGGGTAGGAGAGTGACGTCGCTACAGCCTGGTGGGGGTGTGTGCGCTGCTATCCAATTGCAGCCCCAAGAAATCGGCAAAAGAAAAGAGAAGCACTGTTGGCGTGGTGCCAGCTAGAAATGCGGATCAAGCCCAATCCAAATAGTAGAAGGTAGAGGGAAGCAGCACTCTTACTCCATGGTCCTTAAAATCCAAAAGGTTTATTTCAAAAAATGTTAAAACACGTAGAAAAGTGGACAAGCACAGCACAATACAAATGCAAGCTATACAGGTGGAGGGGGGGGAGCAAATCCTTACATGTTTCGTGCTATGCAGCACTTAATCATAGGATAGCTCACCACCTGTGCAGCACACCTTTAAAGGAGCAATGGCCAATCATTCAAAGCCATAGTATACCCAAAATGAATGTCTTAAAGGCATACTGCACAGGTGTGAGAAGAAATGGTGTAACAGAAAAAATACTTATTACATAAGAAGTACAGAAATGAAAATAAAGGTAAAAATAAAAATAGAAATGAATGTAAAAAACACATCAATAAATCATGTTACACAAGATCCAAATTAGTCTCAAAAAGAAAAATTAATTAATGAAATTGTAAATCTGATTATAAATCTAAGACAGATGAGATATAGTAATGAAAGATATATATCTATATCATCATATATACAAGGCAAGACAAAAATCAAAAATCAAAAATCAGAAAATCAAAAAAATCAAAAAATCAAAAAAGATTTTAAAGGCAATAAAGTACAAATCAAATGGGATATACAACTTTTGCTAAAACCTTAGAAAAAGTGGTATTGATTTTTCAAAATGTCATGCATTAATTGTGTTCATATTCATGTTACCATATTAACAGTGGGATTGAAACAACTGAACATAACTTATATTTCCAGAAATCAGAATTTTGGAGTCTGATATACATATTTTATACATGTATTAAAACACTGTCAAATTTTTTCCATATTTTTTCTTATTTTTTCATATTTTTTCATAATTTTTTCATATCCCTTCATATTTTTTCACAGTTGTAGATAAATACAAAAATAAAAAAGTTAATGTGAAAACATATACAGATATGTATAATTGTATATATCAAGGTGTCAAAATATGAAGATATGTGAATGTAATACTGAATATATTTAGAATGAGATTAAGAATAAAGCAAAAATATATAAACTATATAAATAATATAAATAAATAATTTTTGATGAATATTCTTGATATGACTACGACAATGGGTGTCTACATAGATGGGACTTATTTAAGATGGAACAAATTACTCAACAAAGTAACTAATGTCCCATTCTTTATTTAGACCAAAAGGTACCCTCGTGTTAAGTTTCCAAATCCAAAAAAGTTCTTTCTTGGACAATATATTATAAATGTTTCCTCCTCTAATGGGCTTTTTGGCTATGTCTATTACTTTAACAGTAAATTTTGGCTGATCAGTAAAATGTATGCAATTGAAATGTCTTGCTACACTCGAATCCTTGTTGTAATTTTTAATATCCCTTCTGTGCTCCCCTATTCTTGATCTAAGGGCACGTGAGGTCTGACCAACATACTGTTCAGAACAGAGGGTACAGTCTATGAGATAGACGACGAATGTTGTACTGCAATTGGCGTAATGATTAATCTTGAAATTCTGTTTGGTTACATGACTGGTGAATTCAGTCTCCATAGATATCTGTAAGCAAGTAAGACAGTTTCGAGATAGACATCTAAAAGTGCCCTTCTTATTCAGCCACTGGCACCCCCTTGGACCCACTTGGCTGTTCACCATGCTGGGCGCAAGCTTTTTAGCAAGTGTGGGTGCCCTTTTAGGCACAAATTTGACCTTATCTACAAAGTTTACTAGAATATCATCACCTTTAAGTATGGATAAGTTACCTTTAATAATTTTACATAAATCATTGAATTGTGAAGAATACTCTGTCGAAAATACTACTAAATCTTTATCACACATTGCTTTATTGGCCTTGTTATTCCGCTTTCCCTCTTTAGGATTATAGGTACATCTCACCTCATCTAAGGACTGCTGGAGTATATTCCGATCGTGACCTCTAGCACAAAGCCTATCCATCAATTTGGTGGCTTGGATATTAAACAATTTATCTGAATTGGAGTTTCGACGTAACCTAAGAAATTGGCTCTTAGGTATCGAATTTATAAGATGTTTGGGGTGACATGATGTGGCATGTAAAATTGTATTGCCAGAGGTTGGTTTTCTATATGTGTCAGTGACGATCCTATTAAGTTCGACTGAGCCAACTAAGGTGAGATCCAAAAAATGAATTTCTTTATCTTGGATCTCACCCGTAAACTGTAAATGTAGATCATTATTGTTTACAAATTTGAGGAAATCCTCAAAGACAAAGTCACCTTTGACCACAAAGATAAGGTCATCAATGTAACGCATATATAT
The DNA here is from genome assembly GCF_027579735.1 of Bombina bombina. Classification (NCBI taxonomy): domain Eukaryota; kingdom Metazoa; phylum Chordata; class Amphibia; order Anura; family Bombinatoridae; genus Bombina; species Bombina bombina. The sequence continues at coordinate 158,392,249 of NC_069510.1, forward strand.
GCAGATGTTATCTATGAAAGGGTTATTGCCGTTATAGAGGCTGCCGAGTTCCCACCATCCCACAAATAGGTTAGCGAATGAGGGGGCAAATTTCGCCCCCATCGCAGTACCACAGATTTGTAAAAAGTACTCACCATTAAACATGAAGTAATTGTGGGACAGTAGGAACTCGACAGTCTCACAAAAAAACAATTTAAATTCCCTTGAATAATTTGTATAATTATCCAAAAAGAAACCAATGGCACGCAATCCCAAATTGTGTGGTATACGTGAATATAGTGACACCGCGTCAATCACCACCCACCTATGATCTTTATCCCATTTCATCTTGTTAATGATAGTTAAAAGATGGGATGAATCCCTTAGATAACTACTAAGGTTCTGTACCAAAGGCTGTAGGACTGAGTCAACCCACTCAGACAATGGTTCAAACAACGAGCCAATCCCAGAAATTATTGGACGGCCTGGTGGGTTGACTGAGTCCTTGTGTAATTTAGGCAGGTGGTGAAAGACCGGCGTCACAGGAAACTGTGGAACTAGGGAAACACACTCCTCTTGTGAAATAAAACCTAATGCAAGTGCATCTTCAAGTAACCTATCCAATTTGTGGGTGAATTCTTTTTCTGGGTTATAAGATAACTTTCTATATGTAATACCATCATTCAATTGCTTATAGGCTTCATCAATGTATTGTGCTTTATTCATAACTACGACATTACCTCCTTTGTCTGATGAGCGAATGACAAGATCATGTTTACTTTCTAATTGTCTGATTGCTGCTTTTTGTCTTTTTGTAAGATTATCACTATGGCCTGTTGTAGTGATATGTTTACCCAGTTCCACAATCTCCTTTTCCACCTGTTTTTGGAATAAATTAATATGTGTGCCCCTAGATTGTGTGGGGTAAAAGTTAGATCTTATTCTTTTAGGTTTTGGAACATCTGTATCATTCACACCATCAGCAGTAGTGTCCAGTATTCTTAACTCCTCCAGAGTACATATGTCTTTAAAATCAAAAGTTGATTCTGGATTAGTACTAGGCAAACTGCTGATGGGGAGGGATATATTGTTTTCTCCCTCAGTAATTTCATCTGGTACATCTAGTTCCACTTCTTCATTATCAGAAATACTAGAAAAGTGTCTACGTAGTGTAAGCTTCCTAACAAATTTATTGAGATCCAACAAAGTATTAAATACCGAAAAATTGTAGGTGGGAGCAAAACCCAGACCCTTAGATAATACACTAATATGGCTTTCAGTGAGTTCAAAGTTCGATAAATTGACGACACTGAGTGCTAGTTCTTCTTTGCCTTTCTCTTTGAAGATCTTTTTCCTTCTTCTGGAACCTGCTCTGCGTGTCCTCTTTTTTCCTTTCCTAAAGGGATGTCTTGACTTTTAGTTTTCGAACGGACTTCATTTTCTTTCTTCTCACGTCCTTGGTGTGTTGTTTCCTGCAAAGACAAAGAGGGAAGGGGAGAAAGAGAGGAAGAAGAGGAAGAGGAGGAAGAGCTATCATCTGATGATTCCGAATCCTGGTCAGAGGTATCCAACTCTGTAGAGGAAAAGACTACTTTCTTGGATTTATTCTTGTGTCTTTTCTTTAAGATTGACTTTGGTTCAACTACCGGTGTGGAGGATGTGGCCCAATTTGATTTCTTCTTATTTTTATTTTTGTGTTTGTTTTTATTTCTATTCTTACTGGACCTTGAAATTTCACCTTCACCATCAGTATTTGTGCTGGAATCATAGTCCCTCTGTTGTATTCCAGAAAATCTGCGGGTCCGTCTGTTAAATCTAGACCAGTCATACACATTATTTTTAAGATAATCATCTTGGTCTCTGTTGAATTTTCTGCCCTTTAGTGAAGCAAGCTCACTATCAGATTTTCTTATCTTTTTCTTCATTTTAGATTTTAAATCAGAATACTCCTCCTCTTGTTTGTGGTTCTTTAATTCCTGTTTAACATTATGGATCTGTGCCTTTAAGGAATCACGTTTGGAATTTTTGCTTCTTATCAAAATGTCCATGATGGTTAAAGAACAGGTTGTAAGTGCATCCTTCCACTCCGTTGTTAGAGCGTCATCATTGAGGTCATATGAAGGGAACTTTTTAATTCTTAATCCTCGAGAGATTCTCTTGGATTGCACATAGTGTTCAAAGGCTACAGCGTCCCACATTAAACGTAAGTCCATCATAAGCAATCTTTCCAATTGATTGAACAGACTCTTCATATCTTTTTCAATAAATTCATTCTCCCCCACTGAGAACACTGATTGAAAATATGTTTTTCTGCCTTGTATGTCAAAAATCGATTTATTGAGACTAATTGCCTCCCCCTCCATAGCTAAGTAAAGTGCAAAAAAATGTGCTAAATAATGGATTGAAACACCAACAGTGCAGGTTTGTTTATTTTTCTTCACAAATAAGCATGCAAATTGGGAAGAGTGCAAGGTTAAATGATTAAATAGTTAAATGGTTAAATGGTTGAGTGGTTAGAACCCCTGTGAGTCACAGATGTTACACTTTGAAGCGTGTAAAAAATGTAGAGAATGTCAGAGAGTCACCACACATATGCAAATAAAATAATGCTCCACATTGCTTCAAAAGTGTGTACTGTTTTTTTGTGGCTGCCTTTAAATTGTTTGGATACAGTATCGATATAAGCAGCCTTGGTTGAAAACTACAAAAGAAAGCTAATAGAAATTATATAACAATGAGCAACGGTATAAAAATTCTTGTTTAGATATCAGCATTCATTTCCTTGCTGAATTTCAAAGTCTCACGGCGTTACCGCACACAGCTGTTAGAACGTTTCCCAAGTGAAAACACATTGCCGGTTACAACAACCACTAGTAATAATAGTGCTCCAATAAACGCTTTCTAAGAGTTCAAACCCTTACAGAGTGAAAAAACCTCCTGCACAATGGTAGTGTGTATATATAACATATAAACAAAACACACTTACTGCAGCTTCATAGTCCTCCTTAGGCGAGCAGCGTCGGTAGCTTGTAGCAGAGACAGTGGGTAGGAGAGTGACGTCGCTACAGCCTGGTGGGGGTGTGTGCGCTGCTATCCAATTGCAGCCCCAAGAAATCGGCAAAAGAAAAGAGAAGCACTGTTGGCGTGGTGCCAGCTAGAAATGCGGATCAAGCCCAATCCAAATAGTAGAAGGTAGAGGGAAGCAGCACTCTTACTCCATGGTCCTTAAAATCCAAAAGGTTTATTTCAAAAAATGTTAAAACACGTAGAAAAGTGGACAAGCACAGCACAATACAAATGCAAGCTATACAGGTGGAGGGGGGGGAGCAAATCCTTACATGTTTCGTGCTATGCAGCACTTAATCATAGGATAGCTCACCACCTGTGCAGCACACCTTTAAAGGAGCAATGGCCAATCATTCAAAGCCATAGTATACCCAAAATGAATGTCTTAAAGGCATACTGCACAGGTGTGAGAAGAAATGGTGTAACAGAAAAAATACTTATTACATAAGAAGTACAGAAATGAAAATAAAGGTAAAAATAAAAATAGAAATGAATGTAAAAAACACATCAATAAATCATGTTACACAAGATCCAAATTAGTCTCAAAAAGAAAAATTAATTAATGAAATTGTAAATCTGATTATAAATCTAAGACAGATGAGATATAGTAATGAAAGATATATATCTATATCATCATATATACAAGGCAAGACAAAAATCAAAAATCAAAAATCAGAAAATCAAAAAAATCAAAAAATCAAAAAAGATTTTAAAGGCAATAAAGTACAAATCAAATGGGATATACAACTTTTGCTAAAACCTTAGAAAAAGTGGTATTGATTTTTCAAAATGTCATGCATTAATTGTGTTCATATTCATGTTACCATATTAACAGTGGGATTGAAACAACTGAACATAACTTATATTTCCAGAAATCAGAATTTTGGAGTCTGATATACATATTTTATACATGTATTAAAACACTGTCAAATTTTTTCCATATTTTTTCTTATTTTTTCATATTTTTTCATAATTTTTTCATATCTCTTCATATTTTTTCACAGTTGTAGATAAATACAAAAATAAAAAAGTTAATGTGAAAACATATACAGATATGTATAATTGTATATATCAAGGTGTCAAAATATGAAGATATGTGAATGTAATACTGAATATATTTAGAATGAGATTAAGAATAAAGCAAAAATATATAAACTATATAAATAATATAAATAAATAATTTTTGATGAATATTCTTGATATGACTACGACAATGGGTGTCTACATAGATGGGACTTATTTAAGATGGAACAAATTACTCAACAAAGTAACTAATGTCCCATTCTTTATTTAGACCAAAAGGTACCCTCGTGTTAAGTTTCCAAATCCAAAAAAGTTCTTTCTTGGACAATATATTATAAATGTTTCCTCCTCTAATGGGCTTTTTGGCTATGTCTATTACTTTAACAGTAAATTTTGGCTGATCAGTAAAATGTATGCAATTGAAATGTCTTGCTACACTCGAATCCTTGTTGTAATTTTTAATACAACATAGGAATCAATGGGGTTGCGTTAGGAGCTTTAAGCTGCTTTTTTGCAGGTGTTAGACTTTTTTTCAGCCGGCTCTCCCCCATTGATTCCTATGGGGAAATTGTGCATGAGCACGTTTTACCAGCTCACCGCTACCGTAAGCAGCGCTGGCATTGAGGTGAGATGTGGAGCTAAATTTTGCTCTTCGCTCACTTTTTTGCGTTTAACGCCGGGTTTGTAAAAACCCGTAATACCAGCGCTGTCTGTAGGTGAGAGGTGAGCATAAACTGCTCGTTAGCACCGCACAGCCTCTAACGCAAAACTCGTAATCTAGGCGAAAGATAGCAAGAGAACGAAGGAAAATTGATAATAGGAGTAAATTAGAAAGTTGCTTCAAATTGCTGCGCTGTCTGAATCATGAAAGACAACATTTGAGTTTATTTTCCCTTTAAACTCCGCTCTCTGGTGAGAGTTTATTCTGCAAGGTGAGTTTTCTAGGAAGCCAAATGTTTGCTTTAGAGCTGTTTATCTTTATTTGCAGGCTCTGGGTATGAAGGGTAAGCGCACACTTTATAATATGATGCTCAACAACGGTTTTTTGGGATTTCTCTCCATTCCAGCGATTCTTTTTTATAATATATCAAATACATCACATTACCTTTTTCCTTGGCTTAAAGGGATACACAACCCAAAATATTCATGATTCAGATAGAGCTTGCAATTTATAAACAACCTTCTAATTGACTTCTTTTATCAGTTTCTTTTGTAAAGCTCAAGGGCATGGTGTCTGTGGCAGCAGTTTGTTAGGGTGTTTTACATTTGTAAGAGCACTAGATGGCAGCAGTGTTATGTAGTATTATGTACTATGTGGTGCTCCTGACGTCTGCTTAGACATCTATTTAACAAACAATACAATGGGAACAAATCACTTGAGAATGGAAGTGAAAACCTTTTTTAAATGGTATGCTCTGTCTAAATAAGAAAATCATTTATGGGGTTTCATATCACTTTAAAGATCTTACAAATGTGATATGTGGGAAAGTTTTGTGCATATGAAGAAGTTACCTGTCATACCTGGAAAACCCTGATGTGAAATGTTGATCAGTTATGAGTATTAGTTTTAAATATTCAAAAGAATCATTACTAGTTGACCAATGAACATCAAACATAGATCAAGTTTGAGGTTGAGCATCAATAATTAGCAATTTCTGATTATGAATACTAACTCGATCACTGCTCAGCATCAATAATAGATTAGTAGGGAGGAACAATACTAGAGTTCTGCTGATAACCAATACTAGATAAGTGGCATCAATGCTAGATCAGTAAGGGGCTTCAATACTTGACCATTGTTGAGTATCAGTACAAGATCAGTAAGGGACATCAAGAATAGATCATTGCTAGGTAACAATACTAGATAAGTGTTTAGCATCAATGCTAGATCAGTAAGGAGCTTCTATTCTTCACCATTGTTGAGTATCAGTACAAGATTAGTAAGGGACATCAAGAATAGATCATTGCTAGGTAACAATACTAGATAAGTGTTTAGCATCAATGCTAGATCAGTAAGGGGCTTCAACACTTGACCATTGTTGAGTATCAATACAAGATCAGTAAGGGACATCAAGAATAGATCATTGCTAGGTAACAATACTAGATAAGTGTTTAGCATCAATGCTAGATCAGTAAGGGGCTTCAACACTTGACCATTGTTGAGTATCAATACAAGATCAGTAAGGGACATCAAGAATAGATCATTGCTAGGTAACAATACTAGATAAGTGTTTAACATCAAAGCTACATCAGTAAGGAGCTTCAATACTTGACCATTGTATTGATACTCACAAGATCAGTAAGGGACATCAAGAATAGATCATTGCTAGGTAACAATACTTGGTAAGTGTTTAGCATCAATGCTAGATCAGTAAGGGGCTTCAATACTTGACCATTGTTGAGTATCAATACAAGATCAGTAAGAGACATCAAGAATAGATCATTGCTAGGTAACAATACTAGATAAGTGTTTAGCATCAATGCTAGATCAGTAAGGGGCTTCAATATTTGACCATTGTTGAGTATCAATACAAGATCAGTAAGGGACACCAAGAATAGATCATTGCTAGGTAACAATACTAGATAAGTGTTTAGCATCAATGCTAGATCAGTAAGGGGCTTCAATACTTGACCATTGTTGAGTATCAATACAAGATCAGTAAGGGACATCAAGAATAGATCATTGCTAGGTAACAATACTAGATAAGTGTTTAACATCAAAGCTACATCAGTAAGGAGCTTCAATACTTGACCATTGTTGAGTATCAATACAAGATCAGTAAGGGACATCAAGAATAGATCATTGCTAGGTAACAATACTTGGTAAGTGTTTAGCATCAATGCTAGATCAGTAAGGGGCTTCAATACTTGACCATTGTTGAGTATCAATACAAGATCAGTAAGAGACATCAAGAATAGATCATTGCTAGGTAACAATACTAGATAAGTGTTTAGCATCAATGCTAGATCAGTAAGGGGCTTCAATACTTGACCATTGTTGAGTATCAATACAAGATCAGTAAGGGACATCAAGAATAGATCATTGTTAGGTAACAATACTTGGTAAGTGTTGAGCATTAATGATAGATCATTACTTATGATAAAACGGCTAAGCTTGTAATATTAGATGTAAAGGTATAAAAGTATCACCTTTCGTATTCACTGGGTTCACATGTGCAGGAGATATACTGAAAGCAGTAATCAGGAACAAACCAAGGGTTGTAGCCGTATAAGCAACCAGGTAGCTGGTATCAATATCAGAGGAGTAAGCAGCAAAGTAGTCAAGTCTTAGGTCATTGTGAGGAACCAGTAAATCAATAGCCAGGCTGTGAAGTATAGGGAGGAACTAGAAGAGTTCTCCAAAGCACAGATCCAAGAGTCAGTACCCAGGTAGTCAGTCAGGAACAAGCAACACAGCAAATGGTTAGGCAAGAGGAAAATTCCAGGAAACAACCCAGGGTCATACCAGGAATGGGAGGTCAGGAACAAAAACACCAGGAATGTGATTAAAGAATAACCAAGCACCAAATAGTGGTCTCAGACATTTTTTTATAACTTCCTGCTCTCCTTTCTGCACAGTACCACAAGGTCACCTTCAGATACAGATCAGAAATAGTGCTCTCTTCTACATAGGCTTCACTGTCTGCACTATGCTTAGCACAGCTGTGGCTAGGCCCTACACCACCTTAAAGGGATACAAATTAAACTTTCATGATTCAGATAGAACATACAATTTTAAGCAACTTTCTAATTTACTCCCATTATCAATTTTTCCTTGTTCTCTTTGTATCTTTATTTGAATGTAAGGTTAGGAGCCGGCCCATTTTTGGTTCAGCACCAGGGTAGCACTTGCTGACTGGATGGCTACATTTAGACACCAATCATAAAGTGCTACCCTGGTGCTGAACCAAAAATGGGCCGGCTCCTAACCTTACATTCAAATAAAGATACAAAGAGAACAAGGAAAAATTGATAATGGGAGTAAATTAGAAAGTTGCTTAAAATTGTATGTTCTGTCTGAATCATGAAAGTTTAATTTGTATCCCTTTCCACTTTATGATTGGTGTCTAAATGTAGCCATCCAGTCAGCAAGTGCTACCCAGGTTCTGAACCAAAAATGGGCCGGCTCCTAACCTTATATTCAAATAAAGATACAAAGAGAACAAAGAAAAATTGATGCTAGGAGTAAATTACAAAGTTGCTTAAAATTGCTGCTCTATCTGAATCATGAAGGTTTAATTTTTACTAGACTGTTCCTTTAAGCTCACCCTGAATTGCAATAACGCCTGTGCTATGTCTAACAACTCCTCTGGGTACTACCCATAGTGCACCTTGGGATGCTAGTAGCCCTATAACCGTACTATTCTGGGTAAGGCACATGACAGCCAGACAATGGGTCCATTTCAATTTACCACAATTCACTTGAAAAGTTATTGTATGGGCTTTTGTTGGGTTTTCAAAGCCAATCCAAATCATTCCCAGAAACCTGTTTATGCAGGAGCAAAACTACAGGGGGTGCAGAGGTCGGCCCAGCTTAAAAAAAAATATATATTTTTTTTACAATAAAAAACGTTGACCTGCCACTGCCTGCACTGATATCATGTGAGTGTGACATGGTGCTTCACTAGTGTCTCTGACTACAGGGGTTAGTCTTTCTGTGTGTGTGTGTATGTGATATGTGACTGTGTGTGTATTTATGCATGTATGTGTGTGTGTATGTTTGTGTGTGTGTATGTGACTGTGTGTGTATTTATACATATATGTGTGTATGTATGTGTGTGTGTGATATGTGACTGTGTGTGTATTTATGCATGTATGTGTGTGTGTATGTGTGTGTGTGATATGTGACTGTGTGTGTATTTATGCATGTATGTGTGTGTGTTTGTGGAACCAGCAAATTACAGACCTTGTTACTACAGCATGGGGGGGGCAGGGGGTAAACAGTGTCAGTCTATACAGTACCACTATATACAGTACGGGGGGGCTGGACCATGTCACAGACTACTGTGGTCACTATATACAGTACTGGTGGGTTAAACAGTGTTACTATATACAGTTATAGGAGGTCAGACCATCTCACAGACTGTGGGCACAGGGTACCTCCTTTTGCAGACATGTAACCTGATTCACATTTTTTACTGTGTTTTAATTATATATATAAAAAAGATATGTATCAAATTCACTTTTTTTTTGGGGGGGGGCTTCTTAGATTCTTGCACCTGGGCCCTGTGGTTTCTAGTTACGCCTCTGCGTTTATGTTATTCTTTTCAAATGCATTTAGTGCCACAAAATGTGACTTTATACCTTGCAAACAGACAATTCAACCCCGGTGCTCCAATCTATCTGAAAGGATTTTTAGACTTTTTAAATTCTACAGGGAGTGCAGAATTATTAGGCAAGTTGTATTTTTGAGGATTAATTTTATTATTGAACAACAACCATGTTCTCAATGAACCCAAAAAACTCATTAATATCAAAGCTGAATATTTTTGGAAGTAGTTTTTAGTTTGTTTTTAGTTTTAGCTATTTTAGGGGGATATCTGTGTGTGCAGGCGACTATTACTGTGCATAATTATTAGGCAACTTAACAAAAAACAAATATATACCCATTTCAATTATTTATTTTTACCAGTGAAACCAATATAACATCTCAACATTCACAAATATACATTTCTGACATTCAAAAACAAATCAATGACCAATATAGCCACCTTTCTTTGCAAGGACACTCGAAAGCCTGCCATCCATGGATTCTGTCAGTGTTTTGATCTGTTCACCATCAACATTGCGTGCAGCAGCAACCACAGCCTCCCAGACACTGTTCAGAGAGGTGTACTGTTTTCCCTCCTTGTAAATCTCACATTTGATGATGGACCACAGGTTCTCAATGGGGTTCAGATCAGGTGAACAAGGAGGCCATGTCATTAGATTTTCTTCTTTTATACCCTTTCTTGCCAGCCACGCTGTGGAGTACTTGGACGCGTGTGATGGAGCATTGTCCTGCATGAAAATCATGTTTTTCTTGAAGGATGCAGACTTCTTCCTGTACCACTGCTTGAAGAAGGTGTCTTCCAGAAACTGGCAGTAGGACTGGGAGTTGAGCTTGACTCCATCCTCAACCCGAAAAGGCCCCACAAGCTCATCTTTGATGATACCAGCCCAAACCAGTACTCCACCTCCACCTTGCTGGCGTCTGAGTCGGACTGGAGCTCTCTGCCCTTTACCAATCCAGCCACGGGCCCATCCATCTGGCCCATCAAGACTCACTCTCATTTCATCAGTCCATAAAACCTTAGAAAAATCAGTCTTGAGATATTTCTTGGCCCAGTCTTGATGTTTCAGCTTGTGCGTATTGTTCAGTGGTGGTCGTCTTTCAGCCTTTCTTACCTTGGCCATGTCTCTGAGTATTGCACACCTTGTGCTTTTGGGCACTCCAGTGATGTTGCAGCTCTGAAATATGGCCAAACTGGTGGCAAATGGCATCTTGGCAGCTGCACGCTTGACTTTTCTCAGTTCATGGGCAGTTATTTTGCGCCTTGGTTTTTCCACACGCTTCTTGTGACCCTGTTGACTATTTTGAATGAAACGCTTGATTGTTCGATGATCACGCTTCAGAAGCTTTGCAATTTTAAGAGTGCTGCATCCCTCTGCAAGATATCTCACTATTTTTTACTTTTCTGAGCCTGTCAAGTCCTTCTTTTGACCCATTTTGCCAAAGGAAAGGAAGTTGCCTAATAATTATGCACACCTGATATAGGGTGTTGATGTAATTAGACCACACCCCTTCTCATTACAGAGATGCACATCACCTAATATGCTTAATTGGTAGTAGGCTTTCAAGCCTATACAGCTTGGAGTAAGACAACATGCATAAAGAGGATGATGTGGTCAAAATACTCATTTGCTTAATAATTCTGCACTCCCTGTACATCTTGTACCTGAAATGAAATATTAATGTGACAATCTAAATGTTTATTAGTCAGTACAATGAAGTGTTTGGAGGTTTAAACAAAGACAGTAAACGTGATTTTAGTTAATAATCTATCATACATGGGATGTATACTTCATTGGTGCTTAAACACATTTTAACTCCTTAAAGATGTTTTTCGCAGTTTTTCTGCTTAAATGACAGAGGCAGTTTGGGTATTTTTGCTTTATACTGGTTTCAACATAAGTGTCTGCTGTCTTGATAAGTGCATATTATATACAGTACACACAGGGATTTCTTGTGATACCCTATATGGGTACATAAAACAACAATAAAGAGGAATTTCATTTTGATGAATGGGGCGAATTAAACAAAAGCATTTTTTGTAGTTGTCTTTTTAATCATTTAGTGTAGCTAAATAAAAAATACCTCACAATAGATTCATTATTTGTCCATGCATTGTAGCACACAAGTCTCAGTGTTATTGGTTGTCCCAGTGATTACATACACAGTAATAGTAAAATGTGACTGTTACTGTGCTGTTGCTGGATAACCTCACAATAGATTCATTATTTGTCCATGCATTGTAGCACACAAGTATCAGTGTGATTGGTTGTCACAGTGATTACATACACAGTAATAGTAAAATGTGACTGTTACTGTGCTGTTGCTGGATAACCTCACAATAGATTCATTATTTGTCCATGCATTGTAGCACACAAGTATCAGTGTGATTGGTTGTCACAGTGATTACATACACAGTAATAGTAAAATGTGACTGTTACTGTGCTGTTGCTGGATAACCTCACAATAGATTCATTATTTGTCCATGCATTGTAGCACACAAGTCTCAGTGTGATTGGTTGTCACAGTGATTACATACACAGTAATAGTAAAATGTGACTGTTACTGTGCTGTTGCTGGATAACCTCACAATAGATTCATTATTTGTCCATGCATTGTAGCACACAAGTCTCAGTGTGATTGGTTGTCACAGTGATTACATACACAGTAATAGTAAAATGTGACTGTTACTGTGCTGTTGCTGGATAACCTCACATGCAGTCATCCAGCAACAGCATGAGATACACTCTGATCTCAGAGTGTAGCTCATATAATGGCGCACAATCTTAAAGGGATATGAAACCCCACAATATTATTTTGTGATTCAGACATAGCATAGAATTTTAAAAAAGGTTTCCAATTTACTTCTATTATCAGATTTTTTTTAGTTCTCGTGGTATTCTGTGTTAAAGAGATATCTAGGTAGGTTTAAGGAGCACTATATGGCAGGAAATAATGCTGCCATCTAATGCTCTTGGAAATAGATAACATTGTTGCAAAACTGCTGCCATTTAGTGCTCCAGAAATGGGCTGGCTCCTAAGCATACATCTCTTCTTTTCAACAAAAGATACCAAGAGAATGAAGGAAACTTGATAGAAGTAAATTAGTCCAACAGACCTCGCTGAATGCGGAGAGCAATACGCTCTCCGCATTCAGCATTGCACCAGCAGTTCTTGTGAACTGCTGGTGCAACACCGCCCCCTGCACAACCAACCCAATCGTACTCGATCGGGCTGAATTGCGGCGATGTCTGTCCGCCTCCTTACAGCAGGCGGACAGGTTATGGAGCAGCAGTCTTTAGACCGCTGCTTCATAACTGGTGTTTCTGGCGAGTCTGAAGGCTCGCCAGAAACACGGGGCTTCAAGCACCATATGGAGCCTGATAAATATGCCGCTCTATCATGTCCCTTTAAGGACTTAGCAACACACCATAAAGTGTTAAACCCTTTGAGATGAATTATACATAGCAAAAAACTTTACATTACATATTTCCCCCCCTTTTTCAGTAAAAAAATCAGTTCTTAGAATTGGAAATGCTCACCGCAGACGTCACAAGCCTAACTCTGCTACACATCTGTCTCTAATTGGCCTCAACAGAGATGATAAGATAAGATACTGGAAAATGATGCAGGTGTTGCTAACATAATGAACGTGGCTAGTCTTCTCTACTCTAGCAATAAGCTGGGATTGGTTTCTGCAAGGAAAGTGGGGGCTGGATTTTGGCTATAAACAAGATGTTAGTATATTCAAATTTCTTCACACTCACCTAGTATGTTCATTTATTGCAACAAAACAAATCTGGTAATTACAGGGTAATTACTGTCTTTTTAAGCTGCTATGTAAATCCCTCTTTTTATGTCTGTCTATCTATCTATCTATCTATCTATCTATCTATCTATCTATCTATCTATCTATCTATCTATCTATCTATCTGTCTGTCTGTCTGTCTGTCTGTCTGTCTGTCTGTCTGTCTATCTATCTATCTGTCTATCTGTCTGTCTATCTGTCTGTCTGTCTGTCTATCTATCTGTCTGTCTGTCTGACTGTCTATCTATCTATCTATCTATCTATCTATCTGTCTGTCTGTCTGTCTGTCTGTCTATCTATCTGTCTGTCTGTCTATCTATCTGTCTGTCTGTCTATCTATCTGTCTGTCTGTCTGACTGTCTATCTACACTCACTGGCCACTTTATTAGGTACACCTTGCTAGTACCGGGTTGGACCCCCTTTTGCCTTTAGAACTGCCTTTAATTCTTCGTGGCATAGATACAACAAAGGTGTTGGAAACATTCCTCTGAGATTTTGGTCCATATTGACATGATAGCATCACGCAGTTACTGCAGATTTGTCGGCTGCACATTCATGACGCAAATCTCCTGTTCCACCACATCCCAAAGGTGCTCTATTAGATTGAGATCCGGTGACTGTGGAGGCCATTGGAGTACAGTGAACTCATAGGGGAATATTTATCAAGCTCCGTATAGAGCTTGAGGCCCCTTGTTTCCTGCGCCCATCAGGCTCACGCAAACAGAAGTTATGAAGCAGCGGTCTAAAGACCGCTGCTCCATAACTTGTCCGCCTGCTCTGATTGGGTTGATTGACACCCTCTGCTAGCAACCGATTGGCCAGGAATCTGAAGGGGGCAGCATTGCACCAGCAGTTCACAAGAACTGCTAGTGCAATGATAAATGTAGACAGCGTATGCTTTTGACATTTATCGATGTGCAGCGGACATGATACGCTACTTCGTATCATGTTCGCTCGCACATTGATACATATACCCCATTGTCATGTTCAAGAAACCAGTTTGAGATGATTTGAGCTTTGTGACATGGTGCATTATCCTGCTGGAAGTAGCCATCAGAAGATGGGTACACTGTAGTCATAAAGGGATGGGCATGGTCAGCAACAATACTCAGGTAGGCAGCAGTGTTTAAACTATGCTCAATTGGTACTAAGGGGCCCAAAGTGTTCCAAAAAAATATCCCCCACACCATTACACCACCACCAGCCTGAATCATTGATACAAGTCAGGATGGATCCATGTTTTCATGTTGTTTACGCCAAATTCTGACCCTATCATCTGAATGTTGCAGCTGAAAACGAGACTCATCAGACGAGGCAATGATTTTCCAATCTTTTTTTGTCCAGTTTTGGTGAACATGGCTGAATTGTAGCCTCCTGTTTCCTGTTCTTAGCTGACACGAGTGGCACCCAGTGTGGTCTTCTGCTGCTGTAGCCCATCTGCTTTAGGGTTCGACTTGTTGTGCGTTCAGAGATGGCATTCTGCAAACCTTGGTTGTAACAAGTGGTTATTTGAGTTACTGTTGCCTTTCTATCGTCTTGAACCAGTCTGTCCATTCTCCTCTGATATCAACAAGGCATTTTTGTCCACACAACTGCCGCTTGCTGGATATATTTTTTTTCCGGATCATTCTCTGTAAACCCTAGAGATGGTTGTGCGTAAAAATCCCAGTAGATCAGCAGTTTTTTAAATACTCAGACCACCCCGCCTGGCACCAACAACCATGCCACGTTCAAAGTCACTTCAATCCCCTTTATTCCCCATTCTGATGCTCATTGTGAACTTCAGCAAGTCATCTTCTCCACATCTAGATGTCTAAATGCATTGAGTTGCCGCCATGTGATTGGCTGATTAGCAATTTGTGTTACCAAGCAATTAAACAGGTGTGCCTAATAAAATGGCCGGTGAGTGTATATATCATCTATCTATTTATCTATCATCTATCTATCTATCTGTGTCTATCTATCTATCATCTATCAGTTATCTTATCTGTATATCTATCTATCATCTATCTATTTATCTATCATCTATCTATCTGTGTCTATCTATCTATCATCTATCAGTTATCTTATCTGTATATCTATCTATCATCTATCTATCAATCATCTATCTATTCATCTATGTATTTATTTATCTATCCATCCTGACATAGCGCTTCTCCCACATACTGCTTGTCTTTACCTACCCTGTGATATAAATAATTACTCATCGCATTTATACCCCTGCGTATTAGAGGGAGATTAAAGATTTTTGTATTTATATTTTCATTAAACACGATTGCTTCTCCTTTTTACACTTAAGCATATATTTTATATTAGCAAAATTGCCATTTAAAAATGTCCTTCAGGGGTCATTGCTACAACACCAGAAATGACTGCCCATAGCTGTAGCACTTATTATGTGCTTTAATCAGCTTTCACTTCGATCACGGAAGCCCAACAATTCCAACTTAATGGTACAGCACTCTGGTTTTCTCTGATTTGCATTTTGATTTATACAGCAAGAACAATGTTCAGTGTGCTGGATTAAAACCGTATTTGTATTTTTACCAATAAAAAAGATAACAAGTTAACAGTTAACACCTTCAGGACCGGGAATTTTAAAGAAAAACTTGCCCAAAGTACTGGAGAATTCAAAGCATTTTTGCTATCACTTTATATAAACAGATATTACTTGTCAAAACTATATATAGACAACCCAAGGTGTTGATCTAGTCACATTTTGGTATATTTCATGCAGTCATAACACAAATGATTGTAAAAGCTTCTCTGGGATCCCCTTTGTTCAAAAATAGCAGACATACATGATCAACACTATCTTAGGTACTGGCAGATAGTGACACAGTGACACGCCTGTATCGGCGATCTGCCTTCATACGGTAAAGGAAAAATGATACCTTTTTTCTCATACTCATAGTAACTGCCTTTTCGAGGATAATAAATATATATATATATATATATATATATATATGTTAACCTATTAAACAGTTTTCTATTTTTAAATCCTGAGAGTAGCGTAGACATGGGAGTCCATTTTAGAATGGTGGACAAGGGCGGACATCTCTGCCCCTGTCTGCCCTGAAGCCTCCACTTGTGCAACTCTGCCCTATGCACACGCACGGCCAATCGCACTTAAGCAGGGGCTGTCATTCACCCCAGTCAGATAAGTCCGGGGGGATTGAAAAACTCTTAAATGGAGTTTGCATAGTTGGTTAAGAAGCAGAAGTCTGATGGCCGCTGCTTCTAAAACTATTAGCTGCAGCTTCTTAAATTGAGCCCATGGTGTTGGCCTCTGTGGCTTCCAACATTGCACCAGCTGTTGTGGAGATTCTCTGTTTGCTACAGAGCATGCAGAACTCTCTGCTGAGACATTTAAAAGCATCTATGAACATGGAAGCTATTTATGTGGTCCTTGTTGCTGTATTGTCCACAGCTGTATGCTCAGTGACGGAAATGGTGAAAGTGGTTATTGAATCTGCATTTTATCTCTTGCCCATCCAGCCAGACATTATTTGATGGAGTGCAGATTTTGGGACCAGTATCATTTTGATAAAGGCCTTTGAGAGGCTGAAACGCGTCAACACTGTTAAGCCTAATTTCATTTATTAAATTCTAATTTAAACGATCTACACCATCATACTTTTCTTTTACAGGGAGAATATTCATAGACTCCACAGAGGGATTTTATCACACAACCCACAAGGGAACCAAACACTAGTAACAAGTATTGGGGATTGCACATTATACTATCAGCATTATCACGCTGCTACAAGTGACTTGTATTCTAAAACCTTTTTGAAGCAATCTGCGGTAAAACGCTGCCCCAGAGATTTACATCACACCAAGGTGACACCTGACACTGTCTACACATTCACGGAGTGAATTTCATTTTTGTATTTTCTTTTGCATCATCGTTTACAGATAAATTTGGATACTTTGGACTTGTTTCAAACTAATCCCTGCATCTGAACATTAAGTTGTTTAATATAGTTAATCTAGGAGCAGGGCACTTTATATCAATGTTTTTACTTATTTGTGGAGTTTTGCACACATATTTTAAAGTTTTGACCAATATATATTTTTAACGTTTTGAACACATTTTAATTTTCCACGTTTATTTTTTCCCATTAAAACTATTCACGATTTTTGGCACTAGTTTAACCCTTTAATTGAACACACGGAAAACATCAGATATATTACCAACTCAGAAACTAAAGGAGTCATTATATCATTGTAAAGGAGTCATTATATCATTGTAAAGGAGTCATTATATCATTGTAAAGGAGTCATTATATCATTGTAAAGGAGTCATTATATCATTGTAAAGGAGTCATTATATCATTGTAAAGGAGTCATTATATCATTGTAAAGGAGTCATTATATCATTGTAAAGGAGTCATTATATCATTGTAAAGGAGTCATTATATCATTGTAAAGGAGTCATTATATCATTGTAAAGGAGTCATTATATCATTGTAAAGGAGTCATTATATCATTGTAAAGGAGTCATTATATCATTGTAAAGGAGTCATTATATCATTGTAAAGGAGTCATTATATCATTGTAAAGGAGTCATTATATCATTGTAAAGGAGTCATTATATCATTGTAAAGGAGTCATTATATCATTGTAAAGGAGTCATTATATCATTGTAAAGGAGTCATTATATCATTGTAAAGGAGTCATTATATCATTGTAAAGGAGTCATTATATCATTGTAAAGGAGTCATTATATCATTGTAAAGGAGTCATTATATCATTGTAAAGGAGTCATTATATCATTGTAAAGGAGTCATTATATCATTGTAAAGGAGTCATTATATCATTGTAAAGGAGTCATTATATCATTGTAAAGGAGTCATTATATCATTGTAAAGGAGTCATTATATCATTGTAAAGGAGTCATTATATCATTGTAAAGGAGTCATTATATCATTGTAAAGGAGTCATTATATCATTGTAAAGGAGTCATTATATCATTGTAAAGGAGTCATTATATCATTGTAAAGGAGTCATTATATCATTGTAAAGGAGTCATTATATCATTGTAAAGGAGTCATTATATCATTGTAAAGGAGTCATTATATCATTGTAAAGGAGTCATTATATCATTGTAAAGGAGTCATTATATCATTGTAAAGGAGTCATTATATCATTGTAAAGGAGTCATTATATCATTGTAAAGGAGTCATTATATCATTGTAAAGGAGTCATTATATCATTGCAACCATTACTATTATTATTATTTTTGTTATTATGTAATTTTATTGCCAGCTTTGTTTTTAATTCTTCTAAACTTTTGAGAAACTGATTTTACCACTGTATTAGTACATGGATCCATGCTTTATATGCCATTATATGTATAAGCTTTGCTGAATTGTATATGCTCTGTCTATTCAGTAATATTTAACATTAAACATTTGTTAAAGACCTCGTTATCTTATCGAGTTAGACCCAGCCTCCGTTAGGTAGGCGCTTTGGCCACACTCTATAATTTGACAGTTAACATCCAACAGAGCTTTTTTAGCTCCTTATTAAATTATTTTGCATCTGTCCTGTACTTGTGTTTGCTTTTTACTTGGAAGATTTTCTCCTGGAGGTTTCCCAGGGTTTATGACAATACATTTTTCTTCTGCAGTCAGTAGGAACTGGTGGAAGAGTTTTGGGTTGCCCTAGAAGAAAAAAACACTCAATGACCATCTATCGACTCCTTATGTTGGCATTCAGACTCATGTGTGCCGCCCATCCTTTATCTCAGCCATGTAGCTACAATAAAATGAATTAGCAGTGTATGGGGCCTAAGACCACACTAACAGAGGTGCACTGGCATAAATGGTTTACATTAGAATGTTGGACCACTAGTTGCTCTGCGCCATTGCTGCTGCTCTGACTTTCTAAATTATATCTTAGAGCAATGTAGGAAAACTTCCTAGAACATGGGGGCCGCAGATCAACATTTTAGAAACCTTAAAGGCCTCCTATAAATGTTCAGCTATTAAACAAACAAAAAGTCAAAAAAATGTTCAGTGGCACAGGGCCAGATTTCAGGTTACACTGATTGCTGAATACAGATACTATGGGCCAGATTATAAGTGGCGCAATATTGTTAGCGCAAGTTGTGATATAGCGATAGCGATATCATGACCACCATAACTTGCACGCATTTTGCATGCATAAGTTGGGGTCCATGGATCCAGGGGGTCTCAACCGTGATATAGACCTTGCAGCCTTCCTCAACATATAATGGAGTATTTATCATCTGTGTCCATACTCCCTTCTCTTTAGTCTGCTTACATATATATATATATATATATATATATATATATATATATATATATATATACAGGGAGTGCAGAATTATTAGGCAAGTTGTATTTTTGAGGATTAATTTTATTATTGAACAACAACCATGTTCTCAATGAACCCAAAAAACTAATTAATATCAAAGCTGAATAGTTTTGGAAGTAGTTTTTAGTTTATTTTTAGTTATAGCTATTTTAGGGGGATATCTGTGTGTGCAGGTGACTATTACTGTGCATAATTATTAGGCAACTTAACAAAAAACAAATCTATACCCATTTCAATTATTTATTTTTACCAGTGAAACCAATATAACATCTCAACATTCACAAATATACATTTCTGACATTCAAAAACAAAACAAAAACAAATCAGTGACAATATAGCCACCTTTCTTTGCAAGGACACTCAAAAGCCTGCCATCCATGGATTCTGTCAGTGTTTTGATCTGTTCACCATCAACATTGCTTGCAGCAGCAACCACAGCCTCCCAGACACTGTTCAGAGAGGTGTACTGTTTTCCCTCCTTGTAAATCTCACATTTGATGATGGACCACAGGTTCTCAATGGGGTTCGGATCAGGTGAACAAGGAGGCCATGTCATTAGATTTTCTTCTTTTATACCCTTTCTTGCCAGCCACGCTGTGGAGTACTTGGACGCATGTGATGGAGCATTGTCCTGCATGAAAATCATGTTTTTCTTGAAGGATGCAGACTTCTTCCTGTAACACTGCTTGAAGAAGGTGTCTTCCAGAAACTGGCAGTAGGACTGGGAGTTGAGCTTGACTCCATCCTCAACCCGAAAAGGCCCCACAAGCTCATCTTTGATGATACCAGCCCAAACCAGTACTCCACCTCCACCTTGCTGGCGTCTGAGTCGGACTGGAGCTCTCTGCCCTTTACCAATCCAGCCACGGGCCCATCCATCTGGCCCATCAAGACTCACTCTCATTTCATCAGTCCATAAAACTTTAGAAAAATCAGTCTTGAGATATTTCTTGGCCCAGTCTTGACGTTTCAGCTTGTGTGTCTTGTTCAGTGGTGGTCGTCTTTCAGCCTTTCTTACCTTGGCCATGTCTCTGAGTATTGCACACCTTGTGCTTTTGGGCACTCCAGTGATGTTGCAGCTCTGAAATATGGCCAAACTGGTGGCAAGTGGCATCTTGGCAGCTGCACGCTTGACTTTTCTCAGTTCATGGGCAGTTATTTTGCGCCTTGGTTTTTCCACACACTTCTTGCGACCCTGTTGACTATTTTGAATGAAACGCTTGATTGTTCGATGATCACGCTTCAGAAGCTTTGCAATTTTAAGAGTGCTGCATCCCTCTGCAAGATATCTCACTATTTTGTACTTTTCTGAGCCTGTCAAGTCCTTCTTTTGACCCATTTTGCCAAAGGAAAGGAAGTTGCCTAATAATTATGCACACCTGATATAGGGTGTTGATGTCATTAGACCACACCCCTTCTCATTACAGAGATTCACATCACCTAATATGCTTAATTGGTAGTAGGCTTTCGAGCCTATACAGCTTGGAGTAAGACAATATGCATAAAGAGGATGATGTGGTCAAAATACTCATTTGCCTAATAATTCTGCACACAGTGTATACTGTATATGTTTTAACTAATTGACGAAACAGACTCTTCTCTCCTGTCTCGCATTTTGAGAACCAGGATAGATAGAGTGTACATTATCTCTAATAAGCAGTTTATAGCGTTATATACCTGCACGGAATGATGGTACAGTCTATCGGTGTGGGGGTATAAATTCATATTTACATGCTTCATTATGAGATAAAACTATGGGTTTAATCCTATTCTATATGGTTTTAATAAGATATATCCTTCCCCTTGAGTACAATGGGCTCCACCCTTATGCAGTGTTTTAGGAGTACTATGAATTAGAAGATCTTTTTAGATAATATTTGGTGTATATATTACTGTTATTTATGTATATGTATGTATTACTGTTATGTATTTATTACTGTTATTTATGTATATATTACTGTTATTTATGTATGTATTACTGTTATTTATGTATGTATTACTGTTATTTATGTATATATTACTGTTATTTATATATATGTATTTATTACTGTTATTTATGTATATATTACTGTTATTTATGTATGTATTACTGTTATTTATGTATATATTACTGTTATTTATGTATGTATTACTGTTATTTATGTATATATTACTGTTATTTATATATATGTATTTATTACTGTTATTTATGTATATATTACTGTTATTTATGTATGTATTACTGTTATTTATGTATGTATTACTGTTATTTATGTATATATTACTGTTATTTATATATATGTATTTATTACTGTTATTTATGTATATATTACTGTTATTTATGTATGTATTACTGTTATTTATATATATGTATTTATTACTGTTATTTATGTATATATTACTGTTATTTATGTGTGTATTACTGTTATTTATATATATGTATTTATTACTGTTATTTATGTATATATTACTGTTATTTATGTATGTATTACTGTTATTTATATATATGTATTTATTACTGTTATTTATGTATATATTACTGTTATTTATGTATATGTATTACTGTTATTTATATATATATATATATATATATATGTATTTATTACTGTTATTTATGTATATATTACTGTTATTTATGTATGTATTACTGTTATTTATATATATGTATTTATTACTGTTATTTATGTATATATTACTGTTATTTATGTATATGTATTACTGTTATTTATATATATATGTATTTATTACTGTTATTTATGTATATGTATGTATTACTGTTATTTATATATATATTACTGTTATTTATGTATATGTATGTATTACTGTTATTTATGTATATATTACTGTTATTTATGTATATGTATGTATTACTGTTATTTATGTATATATTACTGTTATTTATGTATATGTATGTATTACTGTTATTTATGTATGTATTACTGTTGTTTATATATATATGTATTTATTACTGTTATTTATGTATATGTATGTATTACTGTTATTTATGTATGTATTACTGTTATTTATATATATGTATTTATTACTGTTATTTATGTATATATTACTGTTATTTATGTATATGTATGTATTACTGTTATTTATGTATATATTACTGTTATTTATGTATATGTATGTATTACTTTTATTTATGTATGTATTACTGTTGTTTATATATATATGTATTTATTACTGTTATTTATGTATATGTATGTATTACTGTTATGTATGTATGTATTACTGTTATTTATGTATATGTATGTATTACTGTTATTTATGTATGTATTACTGTTATTTATTTATATGTATTTATTACTGTTATTTATGTATATGTATGTATTACTGTTATTTATGTATATATTACTGTTATTTATGTATATGTATATATTACTGTTATTTATGTATATGTATGTATTACTGTTATTTATGTATATATTACTGTTATTTATGTATATGTATGTATTACTGTTATTTATATATATGTATTTATTACTGTTATTTATGTATATATTACTGTTATTTATGTATATGTATGTATTACTGTTATTTATGTATGTATTACTGTTATTTATATATATGTATTTATTACTGTTATTTATGTATATATTACTGTTATTTATGTATATGTATATATTACTGTTATTTATGTATATGTATATATTACTGTTATTTATGTATATATTACTGTTATTTATGTATGTATTACTGTTATTTATATATATATGTATTTATTACTGTTATTTATGTATATATTACTGTTATTTATGTATATGTATATATTACTGTTATTTATGTATATATTACTGTTATTTATGTATATATTACTGTTATTTATGTATGTATTACTGTTATTTATATATATGTATTTATTACTGTTATTTATGTATATATTACTGTTATTTATGTATATGTATGTATTACTGTTATTTATGTATGTATTACTGTTATTTATATATATGTATTTATTACTGTTATTTATGTATATGTATGTATTACTGTTATTTATGTATATATTACTGTTATTTATGTATATGTATATATTACTGTTATTTATGTATATGTATTTATTACTGTTATTTATGTATATATTACTGTTATTTATGTATATGTATGTATTACTGTTATTTATATATATATGTATTTATTACTGTTATTTATGTATATATTATTGTTATTTATGTATATGTATGTATTACTGTTATTTATGTCTGTATTACTGTTATTTATATATATGTATTTATTACTGTTATTTATGTATATGTATGTATTACTGTTATTTATGTATATATTACTGTTATTTATGTATATGTATATATTACTGTTATTTATGTATATGTATTTATTACTGTTATTTATGTATATATTACTGTTATTTATGTATATGCATGTATTACTGTTATTTATGTATATATTACTGTTATTTATGTATATGTATATATTACTGTTATTTATGTATATGTATTTATTACTGTTATTTATGTATATGTATGTATTACTGTTATTTATGTATATATTACTGTTATTTATGTATATGTATGTATTACTGTTATTTATGTATTTATTACTGTTAGTTATGTATATGTATATATTACTGTTATTTATGTATATGTATGTATTACTGTTATTTATGTATATATTACTGTTATTTATGTATATGTATTTATTACTGTTATTTATGTATATGTATGTATTACTGTTATTTATGTATATGTATTTATTACTGTTATTTATGTATATATTACTGTTATTTATGTATATGTATATATTACTGTTATTTATGTATATGTATTTATTACTGTATTATATTTATGTATATGTATTTATTACTGTTATTTATGTATATGTATGTATTACTGTTATTTATGTATTTATTACTGTTATTTATGTATGTATTACTGTTATTTATGTATATGTATATATTACTGTTATTTATGTATATGTATTTATTACTGTATTATATTTATGTATATGTATTTATTACTGTTATTTATGTATGTGTATGTATTACTGTTATTTATGTATATGTATATATTACTGTTATTTATGTATATGTATGTATTACTGTTATTTATGTATATATTACTGTTATTTATGTATATGTATATATTACTGTTATTTATGTATATGTATTTATTACTGTATTATATTTATGTATATGTATTTATTACTGTTATTTATGTATATGTTTGTATTACTGTTATTTATGTATTTATTACTGTTATTTATGTATATGTATGTATTACTGTTATTTATGTATTTATTACTGTTATTTATGTATATGTATGTATTACTGTTATTTATGTATTTATTACTGTTATTTATGTATATGTATGTATTACTGTTATTTATGTATTTATTACTGTTATTTATGTATATGTATGTATTACTGTTATTTATGTATGTATTACTGTTATTTATGTATATGTATGTATTACTGTTATTTATGTATATGTATATATTACTGTTATTTATGTATATGTATGTATTACTGTTATTTATGTATTTATTACTGTTAGTTATGTATATGTATATATTACTGTTATTTATGTATATGTATGTATTACTGTTATTTATGTATATGTATATATTACTGTTATTTATGTATATGTATGTATTACTGTTATTTATGTATTTATTACTGTTAGTTATGTATATGTATGTATTACTGTTATTTATGTATATGTATATATTACTGTTATTTATGTATATGTATGTATTACTGTTATTTATGTATTTATTACTCTTAGTTATGTATATGTATATATTACTGTTATTTATGTATATGTATGTATTACTGTTATTTATGTATATGCATATATTACTGTTATTTATGTATATGTATGTATTAATGTTATTTATGTATTTATTACTGTTAGTTATGTATATGTATATATTACTGTTATTTATGTATATGTATGTATTATTGTTATTTATGTATTTATTACTGTTATTTATGTATATGTATTTATTACTGTTATTTATGTATATGTATGTATTACCCACATGAGTGGGTGTGGTGATATAATGGGCGTGGTGATATAATGGGCATAAAGAGCATCAGACGAGCAAGATAGGCATTGCCTCTGACGAAGCGAGGAGGAGCCTTGCGAAACACGTTAGGCCACACCCATCTGTTGTTATGAGAGGATGCTGGTTATCTGGCTGGAGCGATCACACTGAAGCCGGCTACACTAACAGAGTACCGCTGCCCTGCCACAAATAACTCTCTCTATTGTGTGTTTGTGGAGACTTTTTTATCCCTAGAATTAACAGACTTACCTCATAATACCGCCGTTTTAAGGCTCAAACGAGACGTTCTGATAGATTTAGTTACATACTGCCCTAGAGGATATCCGCTGCTGTGGAGGGGTTACCATCAGTCTGGTGGATGCACAAATCTTACATATGCTGGAACATACCTCATACGTTTTAGGTTATACTGTGTGGGTGCTTTTGATGTATTAAAGTGTCACTGTATTTACTACACTTAGATCGTTTGTGCATTTTTCAAGGTGCACGGTGTTGCGCTCCATTTCTTCATCACAATTTAGTGCACTTGGGTTTGTACAAGTGGAGACCTAGGGGTAGATTAATTTATCATGCAGCGTATGTTGCTGTATCCGCGCACGCCTTCAGGCTTAGCAGAAACATAAGTTAACTTGTCCGCCAGCAGGTGGCAGACTGTATTCATCCTGATTGTATACGATCGGGATGATTGACATCCCCTGCTAGCGGCCAGCATTGCACAAGCATTTCACCAGAAATGCTTGTGAAATGATAAATGCCGACAGCGTATGCTGTAGCGCAGTTATTTTTAACCTTTTTTTTGCTGTGGCACACTTTTTTACATTAAAAAAATCCTGTGGCACACCACCATCCCAAAATTTTAAAAAAAATCACACATTTTAGCCTAATACAGCATATATATATACACATACATACAAACACACACATACTGTATGTATTGTGCTATTATGCCATGCCTCCTACAAACTACCCCTGCACTGGGAGTAAAAAACAAGCAAGTTTAAAAAATATGTCACACTGTTGTCAGTCTGCCGTGGCACACCTGAGGATCTCTCACGGCACACTAGTGTGCCACGGCACACTGGTTGAAAAGCACTGCTGTAGCGGATCATGTCCGCCTGACATTTGATAAATCTACCCCCTAATATAAAGAGTAAGGCCTCTAGTTATCAACGTGTCTACTTACCTGCCATCACCGGCCCCAATACGCCCGCCTAAGCTCGCCTCACATCGCCGCCGCGGATCAATAAAGCTGTCAAAAAGCCGCGCACCAAGTACGGGGCGATGAGCAGCGGACTGTGATAGTTATCACTCATCCGATCTCACTGCTCTTCGTTTTTTTCCCAGCTTTATTGATACCCCTGTCACTAAGCACTCACACTATACTATACTGTTCTACCCCCTATACCGGCGCCCCCCGCAATAAAATAAAGTTATTAACCCCTAAACCGCCGCTCCTAGACCCCGCTGCAACTATAATAAATGTATTAACCCCTAAACCGCTGCTCCCGGAGCCCACCGCCACGCTAATAAACTGATTAACCCCTAAACCGCCGCTCCCGGACCCCGCCGCCACCTACATAATACCTATTAACCCCAATCCTGCCCCCCTATACCGCCGCCACCTATAATAAATTTATTAACCCCTATCCTGCCGATACCGTACCCCGCCGCAACTAAATAAATTGTTTAACCCCTAAACCGCCGCTCCCGGACCCCGATGCAACCTATATTAAACTTATTAACCCCTAATCTTCCCCCCCTACACAGTCGCCACCTATAATAAATTTATTAACCCCTATTCTGCCCCCCCTATACCGCCGCCATCTATATTAAACTAATTAACTCCTAAACCTAAGTCTAACCCTAACACCCCCCTAACTTAAATATTATTTTAATAAATCTAAATAAAATTACTCTTAGTAACTAAATTAATCCTATTTAAAACTAAATACTTACCTATAAAATAAACCCTAATATAGCTACAATATTACTAATAATTATATTGTAGCTATCTATCGGCTAGATTTAGAGTTCTGCGGCCAAAGGGGTGCGTTAGCTACGCGTGTATTTTTCCCCCCGCACCTTTTAAATACAGCTGGTATTTAGAGTTCACAGAAGGGCTGCGTTAGGCTCCAAAAAGGGAGCGTAGAGCATAATTTACCACCACTGCAACTCTCAATACCAGCGGTGCTTACGGACGCGGCCAGCTTCAAAAACGTGCTCGTGCACAATTCCCCCATAGGAAACAATGGGGCCGTTTGAGCTGAAAAAAAACCTAACACCTGCAAAAAAACAGCGTTCAGCTCCTAACGCAGCCCCATTGTTTCCTATGGGGAAACACTTCCTATGTCTGCACCTAACACCCTAACATGTACCCCGAGTCTAAACACCCCTAACCTTACACTTATTAACCCCTAATCTGCCGACCCCACTATCGCTGACCCCTGCATATAATTTTTAACCTGTAATCTGCCGCTCCGTACACCGCCGCCACCTACATTATCCCTATGTACCACTAATCTGCTGCCACTAACACCGCCGACCCCTATATTATATTTATTAACCCCTAATCTGCCGCCCGCAACGTCGCCGCCACCTACCTACACTTATTAACCCCTAATCTGCCGACCGGACCTCACCGCTACTATAATAAAGTTATTAACCCCTAATCCGCCTCACTCCCGCCTCAATAACCCTATAATAAATAGTATTAACCCCTAATCTGCCCTCCCTAACATCGCCGTCACCTAACTTCAAGTATTAACCCCTAATCTGCCGACCGGACCTCACCGCTACTCTATTAAATTTATTAACCCCTAAAGCTAAGTCTAACCCTAACACTAACACCCCCCTAAGTTAAATATAATTTTTATCTAACGAAATAAAATAAATATTATTAACTAAAGTATTCCTATTTAAAACTAAATACTTACCTGTAAAATAAACCCTAATATAGCTACAATATAAATTATAATTATATTGTAGTTATTTTAGGATTAATATTTATTTTACAGGTAACTTTGTATTTATTTTAACCATGTACAATAGCTATTAAATAGTTAATAACTATTTAATAGCTACCTAGTTAAAATAATTACAAAATTACCTGTAAATCCTAACCTAAGTTACAATTAAACCTAACACTACACTATCAATAAATTAATTAAATAAAATACCTACAATTATCTACAACTAAACCTAACACTACACTATCAATACATTAATTAAATAAAATACCTACAAATAAATACAATTAAATAAACTAACTAAAGTACAAAAAATAAAAAAAGAACTAAGTTACAAAAAATAAAAAAATAATTTACAAACATTAGAAAAAGATTACAAAAATTTTAAGCTAATTACACCTACTATAAGCCCCCTAATAAAATAACAAAGCCCCCCAAAATAAAAAAAAATGGCCTACCCTATTCTAAAATACAAATAGAAAAGCTCTTATACCTTACCAGCCCTTAAAAGGGCCTTTTGCGGAGCATGCCCCAAAGAATTCAGCTCTTTTGCCTGTAAAAAAAAAACATACAATACCCCCCCCCCAACATTACAACCCACCACCCACATACCCCTAATCTAACCCAAACCCCCCTTAAATAAACCTAACACTAAGCCCCTGAAGATCTCCCTACCTTATCTTCACCACGCCGGGTATCACCGATCCGTCCAGATGAGCCTCCGAAGTCTTCATCCAAGCCCAAGCGGGGGCTGAAGAAGTCCATCATCGGGCTGAAGAGGTCCATCATCGGGCTGAAGTCTTGATCCAAGCGGGCGCTGAAGAGGTCCATCATCGGGCTGAAGTCTTCTATCAAGCGGCATCTTCAATCTTCATCCATCCGGAGCGGAGCGGAGCCATCTTCTTCCAGCCGACGCGGATCCATCCTCTTCTACCGACGCCTACTCGCCGAATGACGGTTCCTTTAATTGACGTCATCCAAGATGGCGTCCCTCGAATTCCGATTGGCTGATCGGATTCTATCAGCCAATCGGAATTAAGGTAGGAAAATTCTGATTGGCTGATGGAATCAGCCAATCAGATTCAAGTTCAATCCGATTGGCTGATCCAATCAGCCAATCAGATTGAGCTTGCATTCTATTGGCTGATCGGAACAGCCAATAGAATGAGAGCACAATCTGATTGGCTGATTTGATCAGCCAATCGGATTGAACTTGAATCTGATTGGCTGATTCCATCAGCCAATCAGAATTTTCTGTAACGCAGTCTCCCTAATGTTTCTGGAAAATATGAGAAAATGTTGCTCTTTTGTGTTCAGACCCCTTAATTACTGCTATGTATAGGAGTGAGACACAGTGAGCAGTTATTACACAGTAGTTGAAGTAAGTGAATGTCAATGATCTTATAGGATTCACAGAGTAATTCACTTTTAGGCAGACTTTGAATGTGAGTCAATTTCATATGTTATAAGCCAATATGCTTTGCAATAAAGATTATGGAAAAAAAGAGGCTTCAGAAATAAAGTCAATCTCCTTTCAGAACTAACCTTCACACACACTCTAAAATATTTACACACAGACAAACTCCAATCACCCCCACAGGTTATGTGGAATGCTTGCAAGACAGACACTGAGCGTATGGCGCTTTGTGTAAGGAATGTTGTTCACAGATCTCTTAGCTAGCAGTGTCTGAGTAAATACCGCTGTCAGACATGTGATGTGGTTCTTGAGCTTACTCTGAACGGAGTGACAGTGTAGAGTTGCGGAGTTCAGAAAATTCAGCAGAGTTAGAAATCCTTAACTTTACATAGGCAGAAAGTTACCTGTACTGTTTGGGGAACGGAGTTCTGAGTGCCGAAGGAAAGTTAGAGTGTGTGACTCACTTCCGGTTTTCGGTGTCGGCGTCTGAAGACAGCTGTGGGTTCTGTGAAATGAGGAATATCCGATATAATTGCAGAGTATTCAGATTCTCAGGTGAGACGAGTAGTTTCAGTTTGTATTTGCTTTAGAGAAATGTGTCCATAGAAATCCAGAGTTCAAATCTGTGAAAAGACTTAGAGAAGGAAAAACTTAATCTCTAGAGACCTGAGAGAAACGAAGCAGGCATCAGCTGTGATACTGAGTCTTAACTTCAATAATCAGGCAAGGAAATGACGTAATTGGTCCCTTCTTATAGTGTCAGGTTAAAAGCAGGGATATACCTTAAAGGTATATCACATATCCCCCCCGTTAAGGGTGACCCGCCGAAGGGAGGAAGTGTGGCTTGGCTGGATGGCGACGATGAAAAGAAGCCACCAGTGCAGGTGCATGCACATCAAGACGAGATTCCCAAGAGTTATTTTCAGGACCATAACCTTTCCATTTAATCAAGTATTGCAAACGGCCTCGATGATATCTTGAGTCAAGTATTCGTTCCACCTCATACTCAAGATGATCATGCAGAACTACCGGAGGAGGCGGCTGGGAAGAAGCATTCCGAGTTTCAGCCACATATGGCTTCAAAAGGGACACGTGAAAAGTTGGATGTATGCCAAAATTTCTTGGTAGGGTCAAACGAACTGCGTTTGAATTTATGATAGTCTCAATCGGAAAGGGTCCTACGAACTGATTGGCTAGTTTTTTACAGGGAACTTGTAACTTCAAATATTTAGTCGATAACATAACCAAGTCTCCGATTTTATAATTCGGACTTGGTGTGCGGTGCAAATCATAGTAATGTTTCTGGCTGCGTTTTGCTTCCTCCAGATGTGTTTTAAGTAGCTGAAGTCTGTCTTGTAAACTGGATGCATAGTCTGAGGCACTGGGACAGTTAACAGTAGTATGAGTCAAGGTGAGTGTAGTTGGATGGTAGCCGTATGTAGCAAAGAATGGGGACATTTTTGTAGAGGAAGAAATGGAGTTATTATAGGAGAACTCCGCTAATGGTAGATAATCAAGCCAATCATCCTGGAGATGTGTAAGGTAACAGCGAAGGAACTGTTCCAGGGTTTGGTTCAACCGTTCTGTTAACCCATTACTTTGTGGATGATATGCGGTTGAATATCGATTATCTATACGCAGTCGTTTACATAGAGACCTCCAAAAAGCAGAGGTGAACTGCGTACCTCTGTCTGTGATAATAGTAGTAGGTAACCCATGTAGTTTGACTATATTATCTAGAAATACTTTTGCTGTGAGCATAGCTGTGGGGAGGCTTTTGAGAGGTATGAAATGCCCCAGTTTAGTCAAATGGTCGACCACTACAAGTATCGTAGTATAGTGGCGTGAATTTGGTAAGTCTACTATGAAATCCATCGAAATGGTGGACCAAGGCATATCTGGGATCGGCAGTGATGTTAAATAACCAATTGGTTTATTATGGGGTTTTTTGTTCCTAGAGCAGATGTCACAGGTGTTGACATAATGCTCTATTGTTTGTAGCATATTTGGCCACCAGAAATGACGTTTGATTAAGTCAGCAGTTTTCTGCACCCCTTTATGACCAGACAATGCGTTCTCATGGTGGTGTTTCATAATAAAGTTTCTCAAAGCTTTGGGTATGTACATTCTGTCGTTATAGAATAATAACCCTGATGTGGAGTCAGTTACACAATTGACTGGGGGGTCATGTTCTTTTTTTTGTTCTTCTAAAATGTCCATCTCCAAATTGGTAAGAGTCCCTATGAATTTTTCTTGTGGTATGATAGGGTTTAAACTTTCTGTAGTGTTTGTAATGTCATTCATTCTGGAGAGAGCATCAGCTTTTGTGTTAGCGTGTCCTGGTCTGTAGGTGATTTGGAAATCAAACCTATCCAAGAACAGAGACCACCTGACTTGACGTGCTGATAAAGTCTTACTTCGTTTTAAATACTCGAGATTCTTGTGATCTGTAAGTATGAGGAATGGTTCTTTAGCACCTTCAAGGAGATGTCGCCAGTGTTCCAACGAACTTTTGATTGCTAAGAGTTCTTTATCTCCAATGCTGTAGTTTGTTTCAGCAGGGAGTAATGTTCTTGAAAAGTATGCTATTGGATGTAAATCTTGAGTTTCTTTGTTACGTTGTGACAGAACTGCGCCAATTCCTGTATTGGAGGCATCAACCTCCAATATGAATTGCAAGTGATAGTCTGGCAACGTGAGAATCGGAGCTGTAGTGAATGAGACCTTTAGATTAACGAAAGCTTCTTGTGCATCATTAGACCAAGTGAATTTTTTATCCTTCCTAGTAAGTTGAGTCAGTGGTCTTACTAGTGTAGAAAAGTTCATGATGAACTTTCTATAAAAATTCGAGAAACCCAGAAACCTCTGGAGGGCCCGAACAGTTCTTGGTCTTGACCATTCCTGGATTATTCTTATTTTTTCAGGGTCCATCTGAATCTTGTTTGGAGAGATAATATAGCCAAGAAATTTTATTTGTTGGACATGAAAACTACACTTTTCCAACTTTACAAATAACCTGTGTTCCCTTAGACGAGTTAGAACCCATCTAACATGTTTCTCATGTTCCTTAAGATTTTTTGAGTATATTAGGATGTCATCCAGATAAATGATGACACATATATCTGTTAGATCCCGGAAAATTTCATTAATGAAATGTTGAAATGTAGCGGGTGCGTTGCTCAATCCAAATGGCATTACGTTATACTGGAATAATCCGTAACGAGTTCGGAAAGCTGTTTTCCATTCGTCACCCTTTTTTATTCGAATTAAATTATACGCACCCTTCAAATCTAATTTGCTGTAGATAGTAGCATCTGTCAATCTTTCTAGTAATTCGGGAATCAGTGGTAAGGGATACCTGTTTTTTATGGTAATTGCATTAAGTGCTCTATAGTCTATTATGGGTCTTAGTGTCTGATCTTTATTTTTGACGAAAAATATTCCAGCTGCTGCTGGTGATGTTGAATGGGAAATGAATCCTTTTTTAAGGTTGTCATCAAGATAGGTTCGTAAATGAGTGAGCTCTTTTTGGGATAGTGGATAGATTTTGCCATATGGGATTTGAGAACCCGGTATTATGTCAATGGGGCAATCAAACTGTCGATGTGGTGGTAGTGACTCAGCTTCCTTAAGGTTAAAGACATCAAGCAGATCCGAATATGCCAATGGTACCCCATTTGCGATGTTGCCAATTGTATAGTGTGGGTAGCAAGTTTTAAGGCAATAATCAGAAGCTAACTGTAGAGTATTTTCTATCCAGTTAATGTTAGGATTATGTGTGGTTAGCCAAGTATAGCCCAGAATTAGACTGTGTTTTTCAATTGGTATGATATCATATGTCAGATATTCAGTGTGTCCCCCTACTGTGGTTGTAAGTAGAGGTATAGTGTGATGTGTGATGGGACCCTGTTGGATCATAGATCCATCTATTAACTTTACAAAAACTGGTTGCTTTTTACACACAGTGGGAATTTTATTTTGTTGTACAAACAAAACATCAATATATAAGCCTGAAGCTCCGGAATCTATAAGTGCATCACTCTGGATATGTAGTTGATCCCACTGCAAGGAGAGAGGAAGTGTAAGTTGAGTTATCTTAGTATTATTACATAAAGAGATAGATTGGTAAATCTTACCCTTCTTTTGTTTTGCCAGTAATGGGCATGTGGCCACATAATGCTCCTTATGGCCAGAATAAAGACATAAGTTAGATAGTCTTCTTCGTGTTTTTTCTTCTTGACTTAGAGGACCTTTAATTGCTCCAATCTCCATTGGTATGGAGTAGGTTGAACTTTTTTCTTGACAAGTAGTTGGGATGTAAGGACGTCTAGTAGTGGTTTCATAAGTACCTCTTTCTGCCTTTCGTTCTCTAAGGCGCCTGTCTAATGTAGTGCTTAGTTTGATAAGTCCACAGAGGGATTCAGGTATTTCCAATCTGGACAGTTCATCTTTTAGTGTCTCAGAGAGTCCGAGGCGGTACTGATTCCTTAAGCTGATCTCATTCCACAGGGAATCTGTGGCCCACATTTGGAAATCAGTAGTGTACTCTTCTACCGTCCTCTTCCCTTGCTTCAGTGAGCGTAACTTTGTTTCTGCTTGAATTTGGCTATTGGTGTCCTCATATAGACTTGACATTGCTGCGAAAAATTCTGAAAGAGAGTCCAGTATTGGGTTGTTATTTTCAAAGAAACGATTTGCCCACGTCCGTGGTTCTCCCACTAAATAAGAAATTGTTGTGCACACCTTGATTCTATCTGAGTGATAGGTACGTGGCCTGAGAGAGAATAATAGATTACAGGCGTTTTTAAAATCACGAAATTCCGACCTTTTACCTGCAAAAGGTAATGGTGCTTGTACCTGGGGTTCAGGTATTTCATGTTGTTTGGTAGTAACACATTCCTTTAAGAGATTTTTAATGGTAGTGTTTTCTGTTTGCACCTCTTGTAATGCATGGGCAAGATAGTCCAGTTTCTGATAAACATTAGAGAATTCGTTTTTAATCTCAGTTGGATCCATGTTTTAAGATAGGAATCAAAACAGGAATCTTAATTTGGGCCTGATTATTATGTAACGCAGTCTCCCTAATGTTTCTGGAAAATATGAGAAAATGTTGCTCTTTTGTGTTCAGACCCCTTAATTACTGCTATGTATAGGAGTGAGACACAGTGAGCAGTTATTACACAGTAGTTGAAGTAAGTGAATGTCAATGATCTTATAGGATTCACAGAGTAATTCACTTTTAGGCAGACTTTGAATGTGAGTCAATTTCATATGTTATAAGCCAATATGCTTTGCAATAAAGATTATGGAAAAAAAGAGGCTTCAGAAATAAAGTCAATCTCCTTTCAGAACTAACCTTCACACACACTCTAAAATATTTACACACAGACAAACTCCAATCACCCCCACAGGTTATGTGGAATGCTTGCAAGACAGACACTGAGCGTATGGCGCTTTGTGTAAGGAATGTTGTTCACAGATCTCTTAGCTAGCAGTGTCTGAGTAAATACCGCTGTCAGACATGTGATGTGGTTCTTGAGCTTACTCTGAACGGAGTGACAGTGTAGAGTTGCGGAGTTCAGAAAATTCAGCAGAGTTAGAAATCCTTAACTTTACATAGGCAGAAAGTTACCTGTACTGTTTGGGGAGCGGAGTTCTGAGTGCCGAAGGAAAGTTAGAGTGTGTGACTCACTTCCGGTTTTCGGTGTCGGCGTCTGAAGACAGCTGTGGGTTCTGTGAAATGAGGAATATCCGATATAATTGCAGAGTATTCAGATTCTCAGGTGAGACGAGTAGTTTCAGTTTGTATTTGCTTTAGAGAAATGTGTCCATAGAAATCCAGAGTTCAAATCTGTGAAAAGACTTAGAGAAGGAAAAACTTAATCTCTAGAGACCTGAGAGAAACGAAGCAGGCATCAGCTGTGATACTGAGTCTTAACTTCAATAATCAGGCAAGGAAATTACGTAATTGGTCCCTTCTTATAGTGTCAGGTTAAAAGCAGGGATATACCTTAAAGGTATATCACATTTTCCTACCTTAATTCCGATTGGCTGATAGAATCCTATCAGCCAATCGGAATTCAAGGGACGCCATCTTGGATGACGTCATTTAAAGGAACCGTCATTCGGCGAGTAGGCGTCGGTAGAAGAGGATGGATCCGCGTCGGCTTGAAGAAGATGGCTCCGCTCCGCTCCGGATGGATGAAGATTGAAGATGCCACTTGATAGAAGACTTCAGCCCGATGATGGACCTCTTCAGCGCCCGCTTGGATCAAGACTTTAGCCCGATGATGGACCTCTTCAGCGCCCGCTTGGATCAAGACTTCAGCCGGATGATGGACCTCTTCAGCCCGATGATGGACTTCTTCAGCCCCCGCTTGGGCTTGGATGAAGACTTCGGATGCTCCTCTGGATGGATCGGTGATACCCGGCGTGGTGAAGATAAGGTAGGGAGATCTTCAGGGGCTTAGTGTTAGGTTTATTTAAGGGGGGTTTGGGTTAGATTAGGGGTATGTGGGTGGTGGGTTGTAATGTTGGGGGGGTATTGTATGTTTCTTTTCTACAGGCAAAAGAGCTGAATTCTTTGGGGCATGCTCCGCAAAAGGCCATTTTAAGGGCTGGTAAGGTATAAGAGCTTTTCTATTTGTATTTTAGAATAGGGTAGGCCATTTTTTTATTTTGGGGGGCTTTGTTATTTTATTAGGGGGCTTAGAGTAGGTGTAATTAGCTTAAAATTGTTGTAATCTTTTTCTAATGTTTGTAAATTATTTTTTTATTTTTTGTAACAGTTCTTTTTTTATTTTTTGTACTTTAGTTAGTTTATTTAATTGTATTTATTTGTAGGTATTTTATTTAATTAATTTATTGATAGTGTAGTGTTAGGTTTAATTGTAGATAATTGTAGGTATTTTATTTAATTAATTTATTGATAGTGTAGTGTTAGGTTTAATTGTAACTTAGGTTAGGATTTACAGGTAATTTTGTAATTATTTTAACTAGGTAGCTATTAAATAGTTATTAACTATTTAATAGCTATTGTACATGGTTAAAATAAATACAAAGTTACCTGTAAAATAAATATTAATCCTAAAATAGCTACAATATAATTATAATTTATATTGTAGCTATATTAGGGTTTATTTTACAGGTAAGTATTTAGTTTTAAATAGGAATACTTTAGTTAATAATATTTATTTTATTTCGTTAGATAAAAATTATATTTAACTTAGGGGGTGTTAGTGTTAGGGTTAGACTTAGCTTTAGGGGTTAATAAATTTAATAGAGTAGCGGTGAGGTCCGGTCGGCAGATTAGGGGTTAATACTTGAAGTTAGGTGTCTGCGATGTTAGGGAGGGCAGATTAGGGGTTAATATTATTTATTATAGGGTTATTGAGGCAGAAGTAAGGCAGATTAGGGGTTAATAACTTTATTATAGTAGCGGTTAGGTCGGCAGATTAGGGGTTAATAAGTGTAGGTAGGTGGCGGCAACGTTGGGGGCGGCAGATTAGGGGTACATAGGGATAACGTAGGTTGCGGCAGTGTGCGGTCGGCAGATTAGGGGTTAAAAATGTATTAGAGTGGCGGCGATGTGGGGGGACCTTGGTTTAGGGGTACATAGGTAGTTTATGGGTGTTAGTGTAATTTAGAGGACAGTAGTTAAGAGCTTTATGAGCCGGCGTTAGCCCAGAAAGCTCTTAACTCCTGGCTTTTCTCTGTGGCTGGAGTCTTGTCATTAGATTTCTAACGCTCACTTCAGCCAAGACTCTAAATAGCAGCGTTAGAAAGATCCCATTGAAAAGATAGGATACGCAAATGGCGTAGGGGGATCTGCGGTATGGAAAAGTTGCGGCTGGAAAGTGAGCATTAGACCCTTTCCTAACTGACTCTAAATACCAGCGGGCGGCCAAAACCAGCGTTAGGAGCCCCTAACGCTGGTTTTGACAGCTAACGCCAAACTCTAAATCAAGGCGTAAGTTACAAAAAATAAAAAATCATTACAAGATTTTTAAGCTAATTACACCTAATCTAAGCCCCCTAATAAAATAACAAAGCCCCACAAAATAAATAAATGCCCTACCCTATTCTAAATTACGAAAGTTAACAGCTCTGTTACCTTACCAGCCCTTAAAAGGGCCTTTTGCGGTGCATGCCCCAAAGAAATCAGCTCTTTTGCCTGTAAAAAAAAACACAATACCACCCCCCAACATTAAAACCCACCACCCACATACCCCTACTCTAACCCAAACCCCCCTTAAATAAACCTAACACTACCCCCCTGAAGATCATCCTACCTTTAGCCGTCTTCAGCCAGCCAACCACCGATGGAACAGAAGAGGACATCCACAGCGGCCGAAGTCTTCATCCAAGGGGCGCTGAAGAGGTCTTCCATCCGATTGAAGTCTTCATCCAGGCGGCGTCTTCAATCTTCATCCATCCGGAGCAGAGCGGAGCCATCTTCAAAGCAGCCGACACGGAGCCATCTTCATCCACCGACGCCTACTCGCCGAATGAATATTCCTTTAAGTGATGTCATCCAAGATGGCATCCCTCGAATTCCGATTGGCTGATAGGATTCTATCAGCTAATCGGAATTAAGGTAGGAAAAATCTGATTGGCTGATCCAATCAGCCAATCAGATTCAAGTTCAATCCGATTGGCTGATCCAATCAGCCAATCAGATTGAGCTTGCATTCTATTGGCCAGGGCCGCCATCAGGGGGTGACAGGGGTGACTCCTGTCAGGGGCCCAATGGGCCAGGGGGGCCCCATGAGGCAAGAACTAAAAAAAAAAAAATTTGGCAGCCTCCAGTGGGTACTACAGCAGAGTGCTAATTGAACATGTGAAATGTTATTACAAGGAGTAAAGTTTTAACATTTGAGAGGATTTCTGAGTGTGCACTAAACCAGTATGCACAGTGTGAGACAGGCTTGGCACTTTGTTTGTAGAGTGTGTGCCTGAGTCAGACGGCAGATCACTTTCATTTGCAGAGGAGGTATGACTTACTTAGCAAATGTTTTTTATTTCTTTGTGCAATTTCAGATTGTAACTTTAGTGTGGTAGTAGTTGTATGGTGGGGCCAGGGGTCCATAAAAACAATTTTTTTAGCAGCAGTGTATTTATGATTATTTGACAATGCTGTAGAAATTCTATATTTAAAACCAAGCAGAAATGTTTCCTCCTCAATACGCAAATGGTAGGTGCCCTTTTGGCAGATATGCATTTATAAATATATATATATATATATATATATATATATATATATATATATATATATATATATATATATTACATTCCAGTTTACTGTCCCTTTATGAAAGGACTTTCCAGATGCAAGGAGGCATTTTATCTAAGATTTTTATATCTGCATAAAATGTTATACTCTCAGACTAAGATTGCTCAGTGTTTGCAATGAGACAGGTTAACTTAAAACTGTTCAGTTTACACTACAGCTGACTTAATTTTGAAATACATACCAACAAGCCTAAATCCTGAATTTAATAAGATCTTATGGTATGAGTACCACAGTTTATGGTTCCACCAAGACCATATAGAGTACAGCATTTTCAAAATCCATAAGTACAGCTGACAGATGGGAACATTTGTACACTATATTTGAAGTGGTGCTCTTGGTTGGGGAAAATGGGGAAAAAACAAACAAACATATGTCAACCTTTTAAAAGTACTTTTCTTCATCTAGCCATCTACCCAGATCATTAATGTACAATTTTGAATTCACAGAATTATTTTTGTTTGCACATTTAAAATTATGATTCTTTAAAAAGTGATCTCTTAATTTCTTTATTTTTTTATCATGCATGTCACACAATGTTGATTTAGGGGATGCAAGGTGCATAAATGTTTCCTCCTGTGAGTGTTTCTGTGGGTGTCTGTGTTTATGTCTTTGTGCTTTGGTTTGTGTCTCTATGAGTGTGTATGTATTTTTTTTCTATGGGTGTCTCTGTGAGGGTGTGTGTATGTTTGTCTTTGTGTATTTTCTATGGATGCCTCTGTTAGGGCGGGTGTGTATGTCTGTGTTTTCTGTGGATGTCTCTGTGTGGGTGTGTGTGTAGGTATGTATGCCTGTGTTTTCTGTGGATGTCTCTGTGAGGGTGTGTATTTTCTGTGGGTGTCTCTGTGAGCGTGTGTATGTCTTTGTGCGTTTTCTGTGGATGTATCAGTGAGGGTGTGTGTATGTATGTCTTTCTGTGTATTATGTGGTTGTCTGTGTGTGTGTGTGTATGTCTTTGTGTGTTTTCTGTGGGTGTCTCTGTGTATGTGTGTGTATGTCTTTGTGTGTTTTCTGAGGCTGTCTCTGTGTTTCCTTGGGTGTATGTGCAAGTTTGAGTTTGTGTGTGTGTGTGTGTGTGTGTCCATTGTCTGTTCCTTTTTAGGACATTTTGACCTTACTACTGATTATTCACATCTTTCCACAGACTTTGAGACTAATGAGACCTTTCTGGGAGTCACCTAATCCACCATTTAACCTTTAAATTATTGTTTAGGCAGTTCAGGGCCCTTCCATTCAGCCGCTGCAAGCTGTTGTCATCATTTAGTTGGCATCTTCCTTTACAAAAAGATAATCAGAACTCCATATTTTGTTTTTTTAAAAACTGTAGTTTACCTCATTACTTGTCAGGTCAATGTAAACAAGTGCTGAGGGTCTGTTTGGGTGTCTGTGTCTGAGTGTGTTTCTTTGCGTGTCTGCTAGAGTGTCTATATGTGAATCCTTATGTGTGAGTGTGTGTTTCAGTGTATGAGTGTGTCTGTGTGTTTGTATGTTACTACCTTTACAACAGTTCCAAGTTTAAATAGACACTTAAGAATAAAGTGCATATACAATTTAGTCACTTGGTCAAAAATTGCACATGTCAAGGGGGGGGGGGGGGCCTGATCAATGATTAAGTCAGGGGCCCAAAAATTTCTAGTGGCGGCCCTGCTATTGGCTGTTCCGATCAGCCAATAGAATGTGAGCTCAATCTGATTGGATCAGCCAATCAGATTTTTTCTACCTTAATTCCGATTGGCTGATAGAATCCTATCAGCCAATCGGAATTCGAGGGACGCCATCTTGGATGATGTCACTGAAAGGAATATTCATTCGGCGAGTAGGCGTCGGTGGATGAAGATGGCTCCATGTCAGCTGCTTTGAAGAAGGCTCCGCTCCGGATGGATGAAGATTGAAGACGCCGCATGGATGAAGACTTCTATCGGATGGAAAACCTCTTCAGCGCCCCTTGGATGAAGACTTCGGCCGCTGCGGATGTCCTCTTCTCTTCCATCGGTGGTCGGCTGGGGGCTTAGAGTAGGTGTAATTAGTTTAAAATTGTTGTAATATTTTTCTAATGTTTGTAAATATTTTTTTATTTTTTTGTAACTTAGTTCTTTTTTATTTTTTGTACTTTAGTTAGTTTATTTAATTGTATTTATTTGTAGGTATTGTATTTAATTAATTTATTGTAGTGTAGTGTTAGGTTTAATTGTAACTTAGGTTAGGATTTATTTTACAGGTAATTTTGTAATTATTTTAACTAGGTAACTATTAAATAGTTATTAACTATTTAATAGCTATTGTACCTGGTTAATATAATTACAAAGTTGCCTGTAAAATACATATTAATCCTAAAATAGCTACAATATAATTATAATTTATATTGTAGCTATATTAGGGTTTATTTTACAGGTAAGTATTTAGCTTTAAATAGGAATAATTTATTTAATAATAGTTAATTTATTTCGTTAGATTTAAATTATATTTAAGTTAGGGGGGTGTTAGGATTAGAGTTAGACTTAGCTTTAGGGGTTAATACATTTATTATAGTAGCGGTGATATCCGGTCGGCAGATTAGGGGTTAATTATTATAGGTAGGTGGAGGCGACGTTGTGGGGGGCAGATTAGGGGTTAATAAATATAATATAGGGGTCGGCGATGTTAGGGGCAGAAGATTAGGGGTACATAGGTATAATGTAGCTGGCGGCGGTGTATGGAGAGGCAGATTAGGGGTTAATAATAATATGCAGGTGTCAGTGATAGCGGGGGCAGCAGATTAGGGGTTAATAAATATAACATAGTGGTCGGCGATGTTAGGGGCAGCAGATTAGGGGTACATAGGGATAACATAGCTGGCAGCGGTGTACGGAGCGGCAGATTAGGGGTTAAAAAATTTTAATAGAGTGGCGGCGATGTGGGGGGGGGGGCCTCGGTTTGGGGGTACATAGGTAGTTTATGGGTGTTAGTGTACTTTAGAGCACAGTAGTTAAGAGCTTTATAAACCGGCGTTAGCCCAGAAAGCTCTTAACTCCTGACTTTTTTCTGCGGCTGGAGTTTTGTCGTTAGATTTCTAACGCTCACTTCAGCCACGACTCTAAATACCGGCGTTAGAAAGATCCTATTGAAAAGATAGGATACGCAAATGGCGTAGGGGGATCTGCGGTATGGAAAAGTCGCGGCTGCAAAGTGAGCGTTAGACCCTTTCCTGACTGACTCCAAATACCAGCGGGCGGTAAAAACCAGCGTTAGGAGCCTCTAACGCTGGTTTTGACGGCTACCGCCCAACTCTAAATCTAGGCGTTAGGGTTTATTTTACAGGTAAGTATTTAGTTTTAAATAGGAATAATTTAGTTAATGATAGTGTAGTGTTAGGTGTAATTGTAACAGGTTAGTTTTTATTTTACAGGTAAATTTGTCTTTATTTTAACTAGGTAGCTATTAAATAGTTAATAACTATTTAATAGCTATTGTACCTAGTTAAAATAAAAAGTAATTTCCCTGTAAAATAAAAATAAATCCTAAAATAGTTACAATATAATTATTAGTTATATTGTAGCTATATTAGGGTTTATTTTATAGGTAAGTATTTAGTTTTAAATAGGATTAATTTAGTTAATAATAGTAATTTTATTTAGATTTATTAAAATAATATTTAAGTTAGGGGGGTGTTAGGGTTAGGGTTAGACTTAGGTTTTAGGGGTTAATTAGTTTAAAATAGATGGCAGCGGTATAGGGGGGCAGGATAGGGGTTAATAAATTTATTATAGGTGGCGACGGTGTAGGGGGGGCAGATTAGGGGTTAATAAGTTTAATATAGGTTGCGGCGGGGTCCGGGAGCGGCGGTTTAGGGGTTAAACAATTTATTTATTTGCAGCGGGGTACGGGATCGTCAGGATAGGGGTTAATAAATTTATTATAGGTGGCGACGGTGTAGGAGGGCAGGATAGGGGTTAATAGGTATTATGTAGGTGGCGGCGGGGTCCGGGAGCGGCGGTTTAGGGGTTAATAAGTTTATTAGAGTGGCGGTGGGCTCCGGGAGCGGCGGTTTAGGGGGTAATACATTTATTTAGTTGCGGCGGTGTAGGGGGGGCAGATTAGGGGTGTTTAGACTTGGGGTACATGTAAGGGTGTTAGGTGCAGACGTTTCCCCTAGGAATCAATGGGATGTCGGGCAGCAGCGAACATGAACTTTCGCTATGGTCAGACTCCCATTGATTCCTATGGGATCCGCCACCTCCAGGGCGGTGGATTGAAAACCAGG
The DNA here is from genome assembly GCF_027579735.1 of Bombina bombina. Classification (NCBI taxonomy): domain Eukaryota; kingdom Metazoa; phylum Chordata; class Amphibia; order Anura; family Bombinatoridae; genus Bombina; species Bombina bombina. Next base: position 158,435,660 of record NC_069510.1, read on the forward strand.
TACGCTGGGCCGGAAAAGTGCCGAGCGTACCTGCTAGTTATTTGATAACTAGCAAAATAGTCAGATTGTGCCGAACTTGCGTTCGGAACATCTGGAGTGACGTAAGAATCGATCTGTGTCGGACTGAGTCCGGCGGATCGAAGCTTACATCACAAAATTCTACTTTTGCCGGGCAGCAGGGCTTGATAACTTAGGCGAATCAGCCTCGCCACAAATACGCTGCGGAATTCCAGCGTATTTGAGGTTGACGGCTTGATAACTAGAGGCCTAAGAGTTAAAAAAAAATGTCCACCACATAAATACATTAAAATAAAGTGCCATGCTCATATATACACTATCTGATATAAACATTAATAAATGGTATATAAGAGTTATGACAAAGGGCTATAATGGATATATATACTGTATGCCTAAATATGTGTGTATATATTGTGACAGGGTGAAAGATGGGGTAAGAAGAGAGAGCTATACAAAGGGGGCTAGTTATCAAGCCGTCTACTTTTCTGGCTTCGCCGGCCCAATACGTCCGCCTAAGCTCGCCTACCTTCGCCGCCGCGGACCTTGAATACGTTCGCCTAAGTTATCAAATAAAGCTGTAAAAAAGCCGCGGGGCGATGAGCAGCGGACTGTGACAGTTATCACTCATCCGATCTCGCTGCCCTTCGGCTTTTTCCCAGCTTTATTGCTAGCCTGTCACTAAGCACTCACACTAAACTGCACTGTTCTACCCCCTATACCTGCGCCCCCGGAGCCCCCCGCAACTAAATAAAGTTACTAACCCCTAAACCGCCGCTCCTAGACACTGCCGCAACTCTTATAAATGTATTAACCCCTAAACCGCCGCTCCTAGACCCCGCCGCAACTCTTATAAATGTATTAACCCCTAAACCGCCGCTCCCGGACACCGCTGCCACCTACAGTATACCTAGTAACCCCTATCCTGCCCCCCCTACACCGTCGCCCTCTATTATAAAATTATTAACCCCTATCCTGCTGATCCCGCACCTCTCCGCAACTAAATAAATAGTTTAACCCCTAAACCGCTGCTCCATGAACCCGCCACAACCTATATTAAACCTATTAACCCCTATCCTGCCCCCCCTATACCGTCGCCACCTATAATAAATTTATTAACCCCTATCCTGCCCCCCACTACGCCGCCGCCACTGTAATAAAATTATTAACCCCTAAACCTAAGTCTAACCCTAACCCTAACGCCCCCCTAACTTAAATAATTAATTAAATAAATCTAAATAAATTAACTCTTATTAACTAAATGAATCCTATTTAAAACTAAATACTTACCTTTAAAATAAACCCTAATATAGCTACAATATAATTAATAATTATATTATAGCTATCTTAGGATTTATATTTATTTTACAGGTAACTTTGTATTTATTTTAGCTAGTTAGAATAGTTATTAAATAGTTATTAACTATTTAATAACTACCTAGCTAAAAGAAATACAAAATTACCTGTAAAATAAATCCTAACCTAAGTTACAATTAAACCTAATACTACACTATCATTAAATTAACTAAATAAACTACCTACAAATAACTACAATTAAATACAATTACATAAACTAACTAAAGTACAAAAAATAAAAAAAGCTAAGTTACAAAAAATAAAAAAATAAGTTACAAACATGTTAAAAATATTACAACAATTTTAAGCTACTTACACCTAATCTAAGCCCCCTAATAAAATAACAAACCCCCCAAAATAAGAAAAATCCCTACCCTATTCTAAATTAAATAAATTTCAAAGCTCTTTTACCTTACCAGCCCTTAAAAGGGCCATTTGTGGGGGCATGCCCCAAAAAGTTCAGCTCTTTTGCCTGTAAAAGAAAAATACAACCCCCCCCCCCAACATTAAAACCCACCACCCACATACCCCTAATCTAACCCAAACCCCCCTTACAAAAACCTAACAATAATCCCCTGAAGATCATCCTACCTTGAGTCGTCTTCACTCAGCCGAGCCACCGATGGAACTGAAGAGGACATCCGGAGCGGAAGAAGTTAATCCTCCAAGCGGCGCTGAAGAAATCTTCCATCCGATGAAGTCATCATCCAGGCGGCGCTGAAGAAGTCTTTGATCCGGCCGATGTCATCTTCCAAGAGGCGCTGAAGATGTCTTCTATCCGGGTGAAGTCATCTTCCAAGCCGGGTCTTGAATCTTCCTTCCGCCGACGCGGAACCACCTTCTTCAACCGACGGACTACGACGAATGACGGCTCCTTTAAGGGACGTCATCCAAGATGGCGTCCCCTCAATTCCGATTGGCTGATAGGATTCTATCAGCCAATCGGAATTAAGGTAGGAAAAATCTGATTGGCTGATGGAATCAGCCAATCAGATTGAGCTCGCATTCTATTGGCTGTTCCGATCAGCCAATAGAATGCGAGCTCAATCTGATTGGCTGATTGGATCAGCCAATCGGATTGAACTTGAATCTGATTGGCTGATTCCATCAGCCAATCAGATTTTCCTACCTTAATTCCGATTGGCTGATAGAATCCTATCAGCCAATCGGAATTGAGGGGACGCCATCTTGGATGACGTCCCTTAAAGGAGCCGTCATTCGTCGTAGTCCGTCGGTGAAGAAGGTGGTTCCGCGTCGGCGGAAGGAAGATTCAAGACCCGGCTTGGAAGATGACTTCACCCGGATAGAAGACATCTTCAGCGCCTCTTGGAAGATGACATCGGCCGGATCAAAGACTTCTTCAGCGCCGCCTGGATGATGACTTCATCGGATGGAAGATTTCTTCAGCGCCGCTTGGAGGATTAACTTCTTCCGCTCCGGATGTCCTCTTCAGTTCCATCGGTGGCTCGGCTGAGTGAAGACGACTCAAGGTAGGATGATCTTCAGGGGATTAGTGTTAGGTTTTTGTAAGGGGGGTTTGGGTTAGATTAGGGGTATGTGGGTGGTGGGTTTTAATGTTGGGGGGGGGTTGTATTTTTCTTTTACAGGCAAAAGAGCTGAACTTTTTGGGGCATGCCCCCACAAATGGCCCTTTTAAGGGCTGGTAAGGTAAAAGAGCTTTGAAATTTATTTAATTTAGAATAGGGTAGGGATTTTTCTTATTTTGGGGGGTTAGGGTTAGACTTAGGTTTAGGGGTTAATAATTTTATTACAGTGGCGGCGGCGTAGTGGGGGGCAGGATAGGGGTTAATAAATTTATTATAGGTGGCGACGGTGTAGGGGGGGCAGGATAGGGGTTAATACATTTAATATAGGTTGCGGCGGGTTCAGGGAGCGGCGGTTTAGGGGTTAATACATTTATTATAGTTGCGGTGGGCTCCGGGAGCGGCGGTTTAGGGGGTAATAACTTTATTTAGTTGCGGCGGTGTAGGGGGGGTCAGATTAGCGGTGTTTAGACTCGGGGTACATGTTAGGGTGTTAGGTGTAGACAGCTCCCATAGGAATCAATGGGATGTCTGTCAGCAGCGAACTTGTACTTTCGCTATGGTCAGACTCCCATTGATTCCTATGGGATCCGCCGCCTCCAGGCTGGCGCTTTGAAAACCAGGTACGCTGGGCCGTAAAAGTGCCGAGCGTACCTGCTAGTTTTTTGATAACTAGCAAAAGTAGTGAGATTGTGCCGTACTTGTGTGCGGAACATCTGGAGTGACGTAAGAATCGATCTGTGTCGGACTGAGTCCGGCGGATCGAAGCTTACATCACAAAATTCTACTTTTGCCGGTCTCGAGCCTTTGATAACTAAGGCGAATCAGCCTCGCCACAAATACGCTGCGGAATACGCAGCGTATTTGAGGTTGACGGCTTGATAACTAGAGGCCTAAGAGTTAAAAAAAAATGTCCACCACATAAATACATTAAAATAAAGTGCCATGCTCATATATACACTATCTGATATAAACATTAATAAATGTTATATAAGAGTTATGACAAAGGGCTATAATGGATATATATACTGTATGCCTAAATATGTGTGTATATATTGTGACAGGGTGAAAGATGGGGTAAGAAGAGAGAGCTATACAAAGTGTTTATTTAAACTCTGGTGCAGGGTAGCTGACCAGGGTAGTTAGCACTGCTGAACTGTTTACTAAGGGCTAGATTTAGAGTTTGGCGGTAGCCGTCAAAACCAGCGTTAGAGGCTCCCAACGCTGGTTTTGGGCTACCGCTGGTATTTAGAGTCAGTCAGGAAAGGGTCTGACGCTCACTTTCCAGCTGCGACTTTTCCATACCGCAGATCCCCTTACGTCAATTGCGTATCCTATCTTTTCAATGGGATCTTTCTAACGCTGGTATTTAGAGTCTTGGCTGAAGTGAGCATTAGAAATCTAACGACAAAACTCCAGCCGCAGAAAAAAGTCAGTAGTTAAGAGCTTTCTGGGCTAACGCCGGTTTATAAAGTTCTTAACTACTGTGCTCTGAAGTACACAAACACCCATAAACTACCTATGTACCCCTAAACCGAGGTCCCCCCACATTGCCGCCACTCTATTAAAATTTTTTAGCCCCTAATCTGCCGCTCCGTACACCGCCGCCACCTACGTTATCCCTATGTACCCCTAAGCTGCCCCTAATACCGCCGACATCTACATAATATTTATTAACCCCTAATCTGCCGCCCCCGCTATCGCTGACACCTGCATATTTTTTTTAACCCCTAATCTGCCACTCCGGAACAGCCAATAGAATGCGATCTCAATCTGATTGGCTGATTGGATCAGCCAATCGGATTGAACTTGAATCTGATTGGCTGATTCCATCAGCCAATCAGAATTTTCCTACCTTAATTCCGATTGGCTGATAGAATCCTATCAGCCAATCGGAATTCGAGGGACGCCATCTTGGATGACGTCCCTTAAAGGAACCTTCATTCGTCGTCTAGTCGTCGGAAGAAGAGGATGGATCCGCGGAGGAGGTCTTGAAGATCAGCCGGTCGTCATCGGATGGAAGAACATAGAAGATGCGGCTTGGATGCAGATGTTTGCCGGTCCGGATGTCCTCTTCTGCCCGCTTGGATCAAGACTTCAGCCGGAGGATGGACGTCACTCTTCAGCCCCCGCTTGGGCTTGGATGAAGATTTCGGAGGCTCTTCTGGACAGATCGGGACCCGGTGTGGTGAAGACAAGGTAGGGAGATCTTCAGGGGCTTAGTGTTAGGTTTATTTAAGGGGGGTTTGGGTTAGATTAGGGGTATGTGGGTGGTGGGTTGTAATGTTGGGGGGGGGGGTATTGTATGTTTTTTTTTTACAGGCAAAAGTGCTGAATTCTTTGGGGCATGCCCCGCAAAGGGCACTTTTCAGGGCTGGTAAGGTAAAAGAGCTTTTCTATTTTAATTTTAGAATAGGGTAGGGCATTTTTTTATTTTGGGGTTTTTTGTTATTTTATTAGGGGGCTTAGAGTAGGTGTAATTATTTTAAAATTGTTGTAATATTTTTCTAATGTTTGTAAATATTTTTTTATTTTTTGTAACTTAGTTCTTTTTTATTTTTTGTACTTTAGTTAGTTTATTTCATTGTATTTATTTGTAGGTATTGTATTTAATTTATTTATTGATAGTGTAGTGTTAGGTTTAATTGCAGGTAATTGTAGGTATTTTATTTAATTTATTTATTGATAGTGTAATGTTAGGTTTAATTGTAGATAATTGTAGGAATTTTTTTAATTTATTTATTGATAGTGTAGTGTTAGGTTTAATTGTAACTTAGGTTAGGATTTATTTTACAGGTAATTTTGTAATTATTTTAACTAGGTAGCTATTAAATAGTTATTAACTATTTAATAGCTATTGTACCTGGTTAAAATAATTACAAAGTTGCCTGTAAAATAAATATTAATCCTAAAATTGCTACAATATAATTATAATTTATATTGTAGCTATATTAGGATTTATTTTACAGGTAAGTATTTAGCTTTAAATAGGAATAATTTATTTAATAAGAGTTAATTTATTTTGTTAGATTTAAATTATATTTAAGTTAGGGGGGTGTTAGGGTTAGAGTTAGACTTAGCTTTAGGGGTTAATACATTTATTATAGTAGCGGTGATATCCGGTCGGCAGATTAGGGGTTAATTGTTATAGGTAGGTGGAGGCGACGTTGTGGGGGGCAGATTAGGGGTTAATAAATATAATATAGGGGTCGGCGATGTTAGGGGCAGAAGATTAGGGGTACATAGGTATAATGTAGCTGGTGGCGGTGTATGGAGCGGCAGATTAGGGGTTAATAATAATATGCAGGGGTCAGCGATAGCGAGGGCAGCAGATTAGGGGTTAATAAGTGTAAGGCTAGGGGTGTTTAGACTCGGGATACATGTTAGAGTGTTAGGTGCAGACTTAGGAAGTGTTTCCCCATAGGAAACAATGGGGCTGCGATAGGAGCTGAACGCTGCTTTTTTGCAGGTGTTAGGTTTTTTTCAGCTCAAACAGCCCCATTGTTTCCTATGGGGGAATCGTGAACGAGCACTTTTTTTAAGCTGGCCGCGTCCGTAAGCACCGCAGGTATCGAGAGTTGAAGTGGCGGTAAATATGCTCTACGCTCCCTTTTTTGGAGCCTAATGCAGCCCTTCAGAGAACTCTAAATACCAGCGGTATTTAAAAGGTGCGGGAGAAAAAAAGCACGCGTAGCTAACACACCCCTTTGGCCGTAGAACTCTAAATCTAGCCGTTAGCCTTTCTAAAAGGGAGTAGGCTTTTATTGTGGTGTTTGCCTGTTGTTTATTTGTTTTGTGGCAATTTAAAGGGACAGTAAACCCACACTTTTATGTTTTAATAAAAAGGCTGAAATTCTGCAACTACTAGCTGTCCGGACTGATTATCTACTGCCTTGTCACAATAAATATATATATATATATATATATATTTATTAAATTCTAATATGTTATGTGTTTTACTGTGTATTTACTATAAATATGTTATGTGTTTTACTGTGTAGTTACTATAAATATGTTATGTGTTTTACTGTGTAGTTACTATAAATATGTTATGTGTTTTACTGTGTAGTTACTATAAATATGTTATATGTTTTACTGTGTATTTACTATAAATATGTTATGTGTTTTACTGTGTATTTACTATAAATATGTTATGTGTTTTATTGTGTATTTACTATAAATATGTTATGTGTTTTACTGTGTATTTACTATAAATATGTTATGTGTTTTACTGTGTATTTACTATAAATATGTTATGTGTTTTACTGTGTAGTTACTATAAATATGTTAGATGTTTTACTGTGTATTTACTATAAATATGTTATGTGTTTTACTGTGTATTTACTATAAATATGTTATATGTTTTACTGTGTATTTACTATAAATATGTTATGTGTTTTACTGTGTATTTACTATAAATATGTTATGTGTTTTACTGTGTATTTACTATAAATATGTTATGTGTTTTACTGTGTAGTTACTATAAATATGTTAGTTGTTTTACTGTGTATTTACTATAAATATGTTATGTGTTTTACTGTGTATTTACTATAAATATGTTATATGTTTTACTGTGTATTTACTATAAATATGTTATGTGTTTTACTGTGTATTTACTATAAATATGTTATGTGTTTTACTGTGTAGTTACTATAAATATGTTATGTGTTTTACTGTGTAGTTACTATAAATATGTTATATGTTTTACTGTGTATTTACTATAAATATGTTATGTGTTTTACTGTGTAGTTACTATAAATATGTTATGTGTTTTACTGTGTATTTACTATAAATATATTATGTGTTTTATTGTGTATTTACTATAAATATGTTATGTGTTTTACTGTGTATATACTATAAATATGTTATGTGTTTTACTGTGTAGTTACTATAAATATGTTAGATGTTTTACTGTGTATTTACTATAAATATGTTATGTGTTTTACTGTGTAGTTACTATAAATATGTTATGTGTTTTACTGTGTATTTACTATAAATATGTTATATGTTTTACTGTGTATTTACTATAAATATGTTATGTTTTACTGTGTATTTACTATAAATATGTTATGTGTTTTACTGTATATTTACTATAAATATGTTATGTGTTTTACTGTGTAGTTACTATAAATATGTTATGTGTTTTACTGTGTATTTACTATAAATATGTTATGTGTTTTATGGTGTATTTACTATAAATATGTTATGTGTTTTACTGTGCAGTTACTATAAATATGTTATGTGTTTTACTGTGTAGTTACTATAAATATGTTATGTTTTACTGTGTATTTACTATAAATATGTTATGTGTTTTACGGTGTATTTACTATAAATATGTTATGTGTTTTACTGTGTAGTTACTATAAATATGTTATTTGTTTTACTGTGTATTTACTATAGATATGTTATATGTTTTACTGTGTATTTACTATAAATATGTTATATGTTTTACTGTGTATTTACTATAAATATGTTATGTGTTTTACTGTGTATTTACTATAAATATGTTATATGTTTTACTGTGTATTTACTATAAATATGTTATATGTTTTACTGGGTATTTACTATAAATATGTTATTTGTTTTACTGTGTAGTTACTATAAATATGTTATGTGTTTTACTGTGTATTTACTATAAATATGTTATGTGTTTTACTGTGTATTTACTATAAATATGTTATGTGTTTTACTGTGTAGTTACTATAAATATGTTATGTGTTTTACTGTGTAGTTACTTTAAATATGTTATGTGTTTTATTGTGTATTTACTATAAATATGTTATATGTTTTACTGTGTATTTACTATAAATATGTTATGTGCTTTACTGTGTACTTACTATAAATATGTTATGTGTTTTACTGTGTATTTACTATAAATATGTTATGTGTTTTACTGTGTATTTACTATAAATATGTTATGTGTTTTACTGTGTATTTACTATAAATATGTTATGTGTTTTATTGTGTATTTACTATAAATATTTTACATTCCAATGTTCTTCGCATATCTCCTGATAAAACACCTTCATGGGTAGAGAGAGTGAACAGTGTTTTTCATCCAGATTCCCAGCATGCCATGACAAAGCATTCTGCTCTCTTAAGTACGCTTAGCCCTGACATCCTCTACAAGGAGAGATTAGAGGAGGATATGTGTCTGTTATTGTCCTGAAGAATGTTGATCTCCCTCCAAGCATGTGATGTGACTTCTCAGTCCCCATAAATCTGCTCGGTCACAGTGCCAGTTCACGCCTAACCAGGATGTGCTCATTCCTGCTGATTACACGTCAGCGCGCATTAAGGGAAGTCATAGGAACTCTTCCCAGGAAGGGAGGTGTGCATGAGGAAAAGTGCTGATAACAAAGCCATCATTTGGTGGGACAGTCCCTGGCATCTGTCCTCCAGTGGCTAACGACTGTCACACATGTACCTGCTAACAACTGTCTGATACTCTGTAATACTACATGCACCGGTGTCATATAATAAGCTGTAGTATTACATGCTCCGGTGTCATATAATAATCTGTAGTACTACATGCTATAGTGTCATATAATAATCTGTATTACTACATGCTTTAGTGTCATATGATACTCTGTAGTACTACATGCTTTAGTGTCATATGATACTCTGTAGTACTACATGCTTTAGTGTCATATGATACTCTGTAGTACTACATGCTATAGTGTCATATAATAATCTGTATTACTACATGCTTTAGTGTCATATGATACTCTGTAGTACTACATGCTTTAGTGTCATATGATACTCTGTAGTACTACATGCTTTAGTGTCATACGATACTCTGTAGTACTACATGCTTTAGTGTCATATGATACTCTGTAGTACTACATGCTATAGTGTCAAATAATAATCTGTATTACTACATGCTTTAGTGTCATATGATACTCTGTAGTACTACATGCTTTAGTGTCATATGATACTCTGTAGTACTACATGCTTTAGTGTCATATGATACTCTGTAGTACTACATGCTTTAGTGTCATATGATACTCTGTAGTACTACATGCTTTAGTGTCATATGATACTCTGTAGTACTACATGCTATAGTGTCATATAATAATCTGTAGTACTACATGCTTTAGTGTCATATGATACTCTGTAGTACTACATGCTTTAGTGTCATATGATACTCTGTAGTACTACATGCTTTAGTGTCATACGATACTCTGTAGTACTACATGCTTTAGTGTCATATGATACTCTGAAGTACTACATGCTATAGTGTCATATAATAATCTGTATTACTACATGCTTTAGTGTCATATGATACTCTGTAGTACTACATGCTTTAGTGTCATATGATACTCTGTAGTACTACATGCTTTAGTGTCATATGATACTCTGTAGTACTACATGCTTTAGTGCAGGGATAGGCACGGACCAAGGCTGTGGCGGACATTTTTCAAAGTACAGACGTTAGTGAAGGACATCAAGGTACATTTCAAATTAAAAACATAAAAAAACACTCTCTTTACAGAGAGGGTAGTGGATACATGGTGGAATAGCCATCCAGCAGAAGTGGTAGAGGCAGGGAAGTAGTTTAAACATGCATGGGATAGGCATAAGGTTATGTTAGATATAAGATAAGGCCAGGAACTAATAAAAGTATTCAGAAAATTGGGCCGACTAGATAGGCGGAATGGTTCCTATCTGCCGACATATTCTATGTTTCTATAAGTCAGTAGAGCGACATTTTGCTGTCAAATGGGCTGCATATTGGACGGCCCTGGTCTAGTTCCACAAGTACAAATTAGTCATCTATACAAACATGTTTAAAATAACATTTATATAAAGACTGCTTGTGGTATTATCTTTTATTTTTTGGGTTATATTGAGAGTCTGCAACTCCTGACCAAACCCACTCACCTTGATGTTAATTGCATGATCATCATGATTGGTTACTTACTTGGTTACGTAAGGTTTGTCAGAGTAGGCAGCGGTCTTCTACACACAGACACCAGCACCACGCTGCCACACACATCAATGAATTGTGATGGGTCACAACTCACGGTTAGTTGACTGCAGGCAGCTTGCTCCTTCCCTCACTTTCCCGCTACTTAGTGTGGCACCGCTTGGGTCAAGGAGGAGTGAGGACCAGCATTCACCTGTCCTACTCCTCCCTCCCCTTCACAAAACAGGTGGCGGACACTGCAAGGGCCAGTCATGGACACCAGTGTCCGTATACGGACACCTTGCCTATCCCTGCTTTAGTGTCATATGATACTCTGTAGTACTACATGCTTTAGTGTCATATGATACTCTGTAGTACTACATGCTTTAGTGTCATATGATACTCTGTAGTACTACATGCTTTAGTGTCATATGATATTCTTTAGTACTACATGCTTTAGTGTCATATGATACTCTGTAGTACTACATGCTTTAGTGTCATATGATATTCTGTAGTACTACATGCTTTAGTGTCATATGATATTCTGTAGTTCTACATGCTTTAGTGTCATATGATACTCTGTAGTACTACATGCTTTAGTGTCATATGATACTCTGTAGTACTACATGCTTTAGTGTCATATGATACTCTGTAGTACTACATGCTTTAGTGTCATATGATATTCTTTAGTACTACATGCTTTAGTGTCATATGATACTCTGTAGTACTACATGCTTTAGTGTCATATGATATTCTGTAGTACTACATGCTTTAGTGTCATATGATATTCTGTAGTTCTACATGCTTTAGTGTCATATGATACTCTGTAGTACTACATGCTTTAGTGTCATATGATACTCTGTAGTACTACATGCTTTAGTGTCATATGATACTCTGTAGTACTACATGCTTTAGTGTCATATGATATTCTGTAGTACTACATGCTTTAGTGTCATATGATACTCTGTAGTACTACATGCTTTAGTGTCATATGATACTCTGCAGTACTACATGCTTTAGTGTCATATGATATTCTGTAGTACTACATGCTTTAGTGTCATATGATACTCTGTAGTACTACATGCTTTAGTGTCATATGATACTCTGTAGTACTACATGCTTTAGTGTCATATAATACTCTGTAGTACTACATGCTTTAGTGTCATATGATACTCTGTAGTACTACATGCTATAGTGTCATATGATACTCTGTAGTACTACATGCTATAGTGTCATATGATACTCTGTAGTACTACATGCTCCAGTCTCATTATAAAATAATGTGGTGTTGTATGCAAGATATAGCATTTTTGAGTATATTATCCCTTTATGCCAAATGTACAGGATCTAGTCTTCCTTTTCCTGGAAGCGACAAAGATAATGTGTACGGCACAGGTGAGCACATGCAGATTACTGGTGCTGCTATTCCCATACTGGCGGTGTTGTGTAAAGTTTATTTCAGGGGTATGAGTACATACCTTGCTATTTATTCACAGCTGCATTACAGGAAGTTTATTTACCAAACATCTGTGTTGTCCCAATGTAATGTGTTCTCCATTCTTTATTTTATTCTTGATACAGCTTTACTCAGTGAGCACATTTCCGGTTTTTCTTTGTGAACTCAACATCTACTCAGTGCTAAAAAAAATATATTTAAAAAAAAAAATAAAAAAAAAATATATATATATATATACACAAACAGGCATATAAACACACATATATACACAAACAGGCATATAAACACTCACACACATATATATATGTATATATATATACACACATGCATATAAAGACATATGCATATAAATATACACATATATATACACAAGGGCTGTGCGATTTTGAAAAAAAATAAAACCGCGGTTTTCTACCAAAAAAACCCTGCGGTTTGCAATTTAACTTGCGATTTTATTAAAAAATGACTAAAACACCTTAATTTTTCTGTTAAAATTTTATTTAACACTACAGAATCTTAATGTACATGTTTCTCAATGGCCAATTCACTCTGGGAGCATAAAAATACAAACCACAAAATAGTTAAAAGTCAAATTAGATGCCTGTGCTGTGGTTACAACTAAACCCTAGTCAGTTCTTAAGTCTTCTGACACACAACATTGTCATGTTTTCTTGGGCAGTCAGTCTAGCTGTGGTATGATTAACATATGAAGCAGTGTAAGCATGGTGAAACCTGAAAAGTGCTGACTTTACAGCAGTATGATTTGTGTATAAGTACAGTAAGTAAAGGTAGTACAATGCACACACTGCTGCATGTGATATTTATTTACATGAGTGACTGTCCAGGCAAACATGGGGGATGTGGCACTGACAAGGTCAATCCTGACATCCTGCACTGCCTGTCATATTACATCACACAGCTATTCTGTAGTACATAATACAAACAAGTGAACTCAAGACACACAAAGCTAATTGAAATGAAATTAGCTGGCCAGTTCTTACCACATTGTCCATGTTTTCTTGGGCAGTCAGTCTAGCTGTGGTATGAGTAACATGAAGCAGTGTATGCATGGAGAAACATGCTGTGCTGCATTTACAGCAGTATGATTTGTGTATAAGTACAGTAAAGGAAGTACAATGCACACACAGCTAAATGAATAGCACATGCAGCAGAGTGACTGTCCAGGAAAACATGAGGGATGTGGCACTGACAAGGTCAATCCTGATATCCTGCATTGCCTGTCATATTACATCACACAGCTATTCTGTAGTACATAACAGAACACTAAGAACTGTTATAGTTACAGTACATTATACAAACAAGTGAACTCAAGACACACAAAGCTAACTGAAATTAAAATAGCTGGCCAGTTCTTACCATATTGTCCATGTTTTCTTGGGCAGTCAGTCTAGCTGTGGTATGAGTAACAAATGAAGCAGTGCATGCACACTGCTTCATGTATTAGTCATTTAGCTGAGTGACCGTCCAGAAAAACATGAGGGATGTAGCATTGACAAGGTCAATCCTGCAACCTGTTTTTAACATCCATGCATCAACTAATAGCAGCAGCACTGCAGCATAGTACAGTAAGAGTATATTTTTAAAATAAAACAGAATAGTTACAATACAAAACATTGGAACCTGCCCTGGTTATGGCATTGGCCATCACTACAACTAGACTGCAGTCAGTGCACTAAGTGCATGCGCAGTTTCACACAGGAGGAAATTGTGAATCAAGAAGTAATTTGACCTGACAATATTACAATGGGTTAGTTAGACATAGTGAGTGACACATTAAGTTATAGAAACATAGATATTGACGGCAGATAAGAGCCATAGGCCCAGCAAGTCTGCCCGACCTTACCTAACAGTATAAACTTATCTAGTTCGTAGGATAGCCCTATGCTTGTCCCATGCATTTTTAAAGTCCCCCACAGTGTTTGTTGCTACTACCTCTTGAGGAAGTTTATTCCATAAATCAATCACTCTTTCTGTAAAGAAGTGCTTCCTCAAATTACTTCTGAATCTACTACCCTTTAGCTTGAGCTCATGACCCCTTGTTCTTGAATTTTCCATTTTAAGTAAAATACCCACAGCCTCAGTTTTACTAAACCCTTTAATGTACTTGAAAGTTGCTATCATATCACCTCTTTCCCTTCTCTCCTCTAAGCTATACATATTTAGGTCATTGAGCCTATCCTGGTAAGTTCAAACTATAAGTACAAACTATAAGCTGTAGAGCTTGTAATAGGAGGGCCCAGGAAGAAATTCTGATGATTTATAATTTGTAGTACTAGTAAATAATTTAGTAATTTTATGTAATAAGTTGCATAATATACTATATATATATATATATATATATATATATATAAATATTATTATTTCCTAATATTATATATTTAAAATCAGAGAATAACATAAATATATAACTTTAAAAAATTTGGATTTCAAGTATTACTGCTGGTGGTGGACTGATTAAGGTTAATTTGAAATCCAAAATGGTAATCATAACGTTGACAGGTCACCACATTTCCTCCTGTGCTAAACACCCTTTCTGATGGTGAACTAGTTGCAGGAACCCAAATATATTTTTGAGTAAGCTTGCTTAATTTGGGAAACTTTATCGGATGTAGTTTTTCCACCATTGCAGAGTATTTTTCTCACTATCAATGGAGGGATAAAGCAGGTAACTGTTCAGGCCTGATGCTATGGCTTCTTCAAGTTGCAGAGATGGCGCAGCGGACTCATTCTTGAAAAAGCTTCCTAAGACTTTCTTAAATTGCTTTGCGGGAGAAGGACCATCTGCTGCAGTTGCTGGCACTGTGTCTCAGGGCCGGATTGGCCTACCAGGATACCAGGAGATTTCCCGGTGGGCTGCAGCAGCTGGGGCTGGAAAGCTACAATTTAAAGGGGAGATTAATGGCTGAAATTGGGTTGTAGGGTGCTTTTATTAACAGCAATTTGACATTTTTATTTAATGCAAAGTAATACAATTTAATTCTTAAAAAAATATTGGGTAAAGGAGTATCCCAGTAATCCTCTTTAAGAAAAATGGGGCCTGTGAATTCTACCGACTCGGAAAATAGGGCTGGTCTTCATATTTTTCCAGGGCTGCTTTTTATTCCCAATCCGACCCTGCGTCTTCTACATCTTCTACAACAACATTTACAATTAGTTTGCATGGGGGACTGCCGATTGCTTGACTTGGCTCCTGCACGACTTGTTGCTCAGACACAATGGCCATATCAGACATCACCTGGGCCTTGATGCTTGGAATTTTATCCACTTTTATGTAGCTTGTCTTGAATCGTGGATCAAGGAATCGTGCCATATCTAGCAGATCTTGAGTATCTTCTTCATAATTTATATTCATATATTCAAGAATTTTGGATTTATTTTCAGTGTCTTGGTCAGGTCAGAATCATCTTCCTCCAGAGCCAGTATCTTTGTATTTAATAGATGCACGAATAGTTTCAGTTATGATACACTGATGTAGTTCTCTCCAGAAAGGGCATCAGTAAAATCTTGAAATTGACCCAGTGCCTTACTCACAGATTCAAGAACATCAGTATCCTGCCATTGTTGAACCAGATGTCTGTTTTTTCTGTCTGCAGAGAGAATCTGAGTCAATGCTCTCTGTGCTAAAACTCTCTCTATCATCTGTTGTCTTCAGTTCCACCTTGTTTGGCACTCTGTTATAAGGGAATGCTTTGGCAATTGAAGTTCTTCCTGGGCTTGAGTTAATGCCATCTTCTTTTTGATGAAATGCACGGTTAAACTCATATATGGCTCCATTGTTCATCTTGATCACATATCTGTTGTTGCATATAGTATTCCAATTGTTTTATCTCAGATTCAACTACAGTTTTGCATTTTGCATACATTTCTGGGATTGCAACTACTGAAGTATTTGCGAGATGGCAGTTGGTATCTCTTGTCGAGTGTGTGTATAATTTTTTTGAAGCCTTCATTACTAACTGTGTATGCAGGCAGCATGTCTTTAAATATATAATATGCAATAGTGTTGGTTATTTCTATATGCCTTTTTGAGTTCTTTGCATATGGTGATGATGTGCTTGCAAATGCCTTCATGATTGTTGAACTTTCTGCTCAACTTTACCTTCACAACTTTATTTGTGTTTTTTTTCTCTGCCTGTTTTTTTTTTTTTTTTCCATATATTGATCAAAGATTTCCTTATGCCACTTTTTAAGGTGCTGGAACAGGTTTGTTGTGTTACTTTGTTTAGTTCCAACATTCATTCCACAAATCTTGCAGATCTCTTTCTTCTCTTTCAGACAGCTCTGGATCAGAAATCATCTTTAATTTTATCTACTGCACACACTACCAGCTGTCACAAAAAATGAGATTTATAGTACCGCACAGTCCACACTGCCAGGATCAGTAGGGTGGCACAATGACAGACAAGAGACTACACTCAGCCTTTAACTTGAAAATAAATAGAAATACAACAATTGAATGGGCTTGATGATTCAGGTAACTGTTACAGCTTAGCTCTGATAATGCCGTCACCTTGATTGAGAGACAAGAGACCACAGGCTTACACTTGTAAGTAATTGAATATAAAGAAGACAACAATGGGCTTGCTCGTCATGTAAACACTGATCAACACATCCTTCCATTCCCTTAACCCCATAGAATACACAGTACTTTTATTATATTATGTTTCATATACCTTTTGTTCCCTTATGCAATTGTTACAGTAATTCTGTGTCTTATGTTTTTAACTGGTTCCCAATTCTGTAAAAATGCTCAATATATTCATATTCCCTTTTGCTACCCTTTGTCTCTATAACAAACTACATTATTCAATTACTCCTTCTCACTCTCCACCTGCACTGTTCATTAGCCCATCTCTCTTATACTCACCTTACTTTTGTACTCATGAACTTTACCTATTCCTAAACACTCTCTCTACCCCCTGCAGCTCATCTCAAAAGCAGTCTCACTACTGCAAATCTGTATCTCATCTCATGTCACTCTCCCACTTGTTTCTACTTACTGCTGGTGACATCTCCCCTAATCCTGGTCCCCAACCACTGACAAGCCGTGCACATCCATGTGTACCATCCCATAGACTCAGAAAACAAAACTCTGCACACCTTACTGACATTCCTCTTGCATCTAAAGCCACTACCCCTTTCACTTGTGCACTCTGGAACTCTCGCTCTGTCTGCAACAAACTCACTTCTATACATGACCTCTTCATCTCCCGCTCCCTCAACCTTCTGGCACTAACAGAAACCTGGCTCTCTCCCCTAGACACTGCATCCACTGCTGCTCTGTCACATGGGGGTCTCCACTTCAGCCACACTCCCAGGTCTGGTAATAGACAAGGAGGTGGTGTAGGTATTTTACTTTCCTCTCGTTGCACCTTTCAACAAATACACCCTATCTCTTCCCTCACTTTTCCCTCATTCGAAACCCACATGATTCGCTTATTCTCCCCTCTCTCTGTATGTGTTGCAGTCCTATACCGACCCCCTGGCTCCGCAGCTCAATTTTTAGATCACTTGGCTGCCTGGCTACCCTATTTCCTTTCCTCAGACACCCCTGCCCTCATTCTTGGCAACTTCAACATCCCCCTTAACAATCCCACTGCCTCATCTGCTAAACAACTTCTGAAACTCACTTCCTCTTTCGGTCTGTCACAATGGACTGATTCTCCCACTCACAAAGACAGTCACTCTCTTGACCTGATCTTTAGCTATCGATGCACTCTCTCAAACTTCTCAAACTCCCCTTTTCCTCTTTCTGACCACCATCTCCTTACCTGCAACATATCATCCCTTCCTACAACTCTCCCACCTTCTACTCCTCACACCAAACTTCACAGAAGCCTTAGGTCTTTAGATCAGCAACAACTTGCTAATTCCCTTAAACCGCTCCTCTCATCCTTCCCCTCCTTTTCCTGCCCTGAACAATCTATCTGCCACTATAATTCCACCCTTATATCCGTCCTTGACAATCGCGCCCCTCTTACCACTGCTCGGAAATCACACACTCATCCCCAGCCCTGGCATACTCCTCTGACAAGGTACCTACGCAGATGTTCCCGTACTGCTGAACGGCATTAGAGAAAATCACGGAGTTCAGCTGATTTTCTTCATTACAAATTCATCTTGAACCCCTACTACTCTACCCTTAATCTCCACAAGCAACACTACTTCTCTACTCTTATCTCTAATCTTTCTTCAAACCCAAAACGTCTGTTCTCCACTTTCTATACTCTCCTCCGCCCTCCCCCACTTCCTAATACAACTTCTCTGTCAGCTCAAGACTTTGCCAGTCACTTCATTAACAAAATTGATTCCATCAGACATGAAATCAGCTCTCAACATAATTCCATTCTCTCCCCCCCTCAAATACTCTCATTCAACCACAACCCTCATAACCTGAAACTTAGTTCATTCTCCCCTGTTACTGAGGAAGAAGTTTCAGCACTTATACTGCGCTCTCACCTCACTACCTGTCTCCTTGACCCTATCCCCTCACAGCTGCTCCCCTCTCTCTCTGCTACCCTTACCCCTATACTAACACACATTTTCAACCTCTCCCTCAGCACTGGTACATTTCCCTCATCGATGAAACATGCACTGGTCACACCTATCCTCAAAAAACCTTCCCTTGATCCTACCTCCCCATCCAACTACCGCCCTATTTCCCTCCTCCCTCTTGCTTCAAAGCTTCTCGAAAAACTAGTATATGCACGCCTATCCCATTTCCTTACGATAAACTCCCTTCTTGACCCGCTGCAATCTGGATTTCATCCCTATCACTCCACAGAAACCGTACCTTCAGTGTAGCCTTCTCTGGGGCCTCCTCTGCCCCGTCACCACTTTCTGTCAGAGTACCGCAAGGCTCTGTCCTCGGTCCCCTTCTCTTCTCAATCTATACGTCATCACTAGGTTCCCTAATTAAGTCCCACGGTTTCCAATATCATTTGTATGCCGATGACACCCAAATCTACTTCTCTCCACCAGAACTATCTCCTTCCTTGCTAACCCGTGTCACTAAATGTCTTTCTCACATCTCTTCCTGGATGTCCTCTCACTACCTCAAGCTAAATCTCTCCAAAACTGAGCTCCTCATTTTCCCCCCTTCTTCCAAAATCTCCACCCCCAATATCTCTATAACTGTCGACAACTCCATCATTACCCCTACCCCACATGCCCGATGTATCGGGGTCACATTTGACTCAGATCTTTCCTTCACTCCTCACATTCAGTCCTTGGCTACAGCCTGCCGCTTCCACCTTAAAAACATCTCTAAAATTAGACACTTCCTTACACAAGACACAACTAAGATTTTAATCCACTCTCTCATTCTTTCCCGCCTTGATTACTGCAACTCTGTCCTCTCTGGTCTCCCCACCTGCCGCCTAGCTCCTTTACAATCCATAATGAATGCCTCTGCCAGACTCATCTTCCTTACACGTCGCTCTTCATCTGCTGCGCCTCTCTGCCAATCCCTTCACTGGCTTCCTCTTGCCTCTAGGATCAAACACAAAACTCTCACTCTTACATACAAAGCCCTCAACTGCACTGCTCCCCCCTACATCTCAGACCTTGTCTCCAGATACTCTCCCTCCCGTCCCCTTCACTCTACTCATGACCTCCTACTCTCCTGCTCTCTTGTCACCTCATCACACTCCCGTTTACAGGACTTCTCCAGACTGGCTCCCATCTTGTGGAACTCTCTGCCTCGCTCCACAAGACTCTCTTCTAGTTTTAAAAGCTTCAAGTGCTCCCTAAAGACTCTACTGTTCAGGGACGCATACAACCTACGCTAACCTTTCCTAATACCAGTTCCTCTCCTCCACTGCAATCCCCTGAACCCCCTTAGCATGTAAGCCTAAGAGTCCAGCTGTTTGTAGATCACCTTCTTAAGAGCTGACTACAACAGTGCAACTCTTGGCAGGGCCCTCTACCCTATAATTGTTTTGTTGTACTCCCCCTTTGTTTATAGCGCTGCGGAATCTGTTGGCGCTCTACAAATAACCGATAATAATAATAATAATAATAATGTTTATTTGAGAATGAGGTAACACTGACTTTTACTGGAGGAGACTGACCTTGCTGTTGTAGAAGACACTGTCTTTGTATGACTGACCTTGCTGTTGTAGAATACACTGGCTGAATGGCTGACCTTGTTGTTGTAGAAGAGACTGGCTGAATATGACTGACCTTGCGGTTGTAGAAGACACAAGCTTGCAGTGCACTTGCAGGATGACTTTGCTGTTGTAGAAGATACAGGCTGTGCAGGATATGGATGACCTTGATCTTGTTGTAGAAGAAGAAACAGGATGCAATATATTCTTGACTGGAACCACAGGTGTTGGCAGACTTTGGTGAACTTGACACTAGGAGTCGGAGACGACACACGGCAGTCTTTGCTGTTGGTTGAACATAAAAGAGTTATAGATAAGGCAGTGGGAGGGAGCAAACAATAGACATAGAATGGTAGGGGCCCGGGGTGGCAGGGGAGACAAGTTCTACATTTTGGAAAGACAACAAACACATGCACAAACAACAGTAAGGGACTGGGAGGGACATCATAAAAAGTACAAAAGCACTTTTTTTATTCTTTAAATAAATGTATTTAATTTCTGTTCAGAATCAAGAGCAAAAGACTATCATCTATCTACTGTACACTCAACAATATTTTATATACAATACAAATGATCATCTATCTAAAAATAGATTTTAAAATGGACCCAGATAGGGAATGGAATCAATGTTATGCATCACAGAAGTTAATTAAAAAAAACCACTTTAAACTAAAGTTTTTGGACGCTACTACTACTCACTTAATTGCGCATACTATGATGATTGATGATCACTCAACTCAATTATCAGGGAATAGTGATGTCGCGAACTGTTCGCCGGTGAACAGTTCCCAGCGAACATAGCTTGTTCGCGCTCGCCACTGCGGGCGAACATATGCGATGTTCGATCCGCCCCTATGTGTCATCATTGAGGAAACTTTGACCCTATATCTCACAGCCTTCTGACACATTAGAGCCAGCAGCAGACACTCCCTCACAGACCCTCCCAGCTCCTTGGCAGCAGCCATTTTAGATTCATTACGATCTTGCTTTCTTAGTGAGAGGAGCTTTAGTGTTGCTGCTGCTGACATTATAGGGAAATAGATAGCTAGGCTAATGTATTTAGTGTCCACTACAGTTTTTTTTTTTTTGTAATTTTATTTGCATTTGCCTGGCTTTCAGCCTGTGTGTGAGGCTCACAGCATATACTGTGATTAGTGCCACCACTGATATCTGCTTAACATTAGTGTAAATTTAACCAACAAAATGTTTAAATCATTTTGCTAGTGTAATCTAATTTCATTTTCTATCAGGCCTGTGTCTCAGGCTCACACAGCATATACTGTGGTTAATTGCTCTGTGCCAGCCACCACTCATATCTGCTTAACATTAGTGTAAATTTAAACAACAAAACTTTAAAAAAAAATTTTTTTTACATCAGTCCTCTTCTAGTGTTATTTAATTTTAGTTGCCAGGCCAGCCTGGCTGCCATTAGTGCCAGCCTGTGTGTCAGGCTGCCAGCATACACTGTGCCTACTTTCATCCTCAGTGCCAGTCCACCACTCCTATCTGGTGTAGCATTAGTTTAAATTTTGTAAAAAAAACTTTTACATCAGTCTTCTAGTGTTATTTCATTTTAGTTGCCAGGCCAGCCTGCCACTAGTGCCAGCCTGTGTGTCAGGCTGCCAGCACATACTGTGCCTACTTCTATCCTGAGTGCCATCACTCCTATCTGTTGTAACATTAGTGTAACTTTTTAAAAAAAAAACTTTTACATCAGTCTGCTATTGTTATTTAATTGCAGTTGCCTGTCTGCCAGCGTGTGTGCCAGACCCACTTTCCAACTAGTTCCACAAATCATATTTGTTATAACAGTAGTGTAAATATTTTAAATAAAAACTTTTTTGACTGTGAATCATCAGTCTGCTAGTGCAATTGAATTGCAGTTGCCTGCCTGCCTGCCTGCCAGCGTATGTGCCAGGCCCACTTGCCAACTAGTGCCACCAATCATATTTGTTATAACAGTATTGTAAATATTTAAAATAAAAACTTTTTTGACTGAGAAATATCAGTCATCTAGTGTAATCTAATTGCAGTTGCCTGCCTGCCAGCGTGTGTGCCAGGCCCACTTGCCAACTAGTGCCACCAATCATATTTGTTATAACAGTAGTGTAAATATTTAAAAAAAATATTTTTTGACTGTGAAACATCAGTCTGCTAGTGTAATCTAATTGAAGTTGCCTTCAATGTATCTATCTATCAAATCTATCTTTCTCGTGGTTGTGCAAATGGACTGTTTGCGGTTGTTTGCGGTGCGTTACGCGGGGAGTTTGGTCTGTCACTGTGAAGCGGGCGTAACCCTTACACTACCTGATCGATACAGCATCATACCTTATGTTTTAAAGCACGTTATTCCAAACAATATAGGAATGTTAGGTGATTTAGGCCCTTTATGGGTTAAAACCAGACTCTGCATCAACTATGTAATTTTCCGTGGGAGTTTTGCCATGGATCCCCTTCCGGCATGCCACAGTCCAGGTGTTAGTCCCCTTGAAACAACTTTTCCATCACTATTGTGGCTAGAAAGAGTCCTTGTGGTTTTTAAAGTTCGCCTGCCTATTGAAGTCAATGGCGGTTCGCCCGGTTCGCCGGTTCGCGAACATTTGCAGAAGTTCGAGTCCGCCGTTCGCGAACCTAAATTTTTAGGTTCGCGACATCACTATCAGGGAATGCAATGGAATCAAATATGTTATGCATCACAGAAGTTAATAAAAAAAAAGGCAGTGGCACTTTACATTTTTTGTACAATACTACTCACTTTAGAGTCACAACTTTTGAGCACATCTCCCACCGCCACACCACCGATTGACCACCACCACACCACCGCTTGACCACCACCACACGCCCAGATGAAGGGCTGTTGCCGCTGCTCCCACATACTCTGCAAAAAAATGTCCGTTTTGTGGACTTCTCAGGTCTGCCCACGGGTCCGCCTCTCATCCTCCCTCATATAATGCAAGCCTGGAGGACTCCTTCTCCGTTTTCATGACGATCAGAGTAAAACATTTTTCCAAAAAAAACGCAGACTCTCACGTTTTTTAAATCAAGGCGGGTAATCGCTGTTTAAAACCGCATCCGCGGTATATCGTACAGCCCTAATATATATATATATATATACACACACACACATATACACACCTACACACACATATATCTCTATCGAGATACATGTGTGTATGTATGTGTGTGTGTGTATATATGTATATATACATATGTGGGTGGTCAGCTGATCTTATTCGGGCTATCGGACTTTGGCGGTCTCTGATGTACAGATCCTATGTCAGACCTCTGCATCAGTCTAGTTAACATAGTTCTGTTGGTTGGATGTTATACAGTTGTTGTTTGCCTGTTGGTAACTCTTTTTATTTTCACAGGGCCAAGACCTGGGCCGGTCCAAAACTGGATAGCAGGACATTCGTCATAGGGGGTTGTGTTGGGCTGATATGACTGCATTGTTAAAGGATGCTGCCAGGAGTTGGGTGAAACCTCATATCACGATTATTCATCTCTGGGCCACTCTCGATTTAATCCGGATCATGCAGTCAGATTTGCGCTGAATAAATGTGTGGTTGCCGAATGTGCGGATAGGATGGTCTTATGTGATTCCCAGGATTCATTGGAGGCACATGGTCTGCCATAAGGTGGCCTTTCAGGTGCAAAAGAAATTGAATAGGGACATGAGGAAAGTTAAGGAACTCAAGGGTTTTATTGTAGAGCACGGAAACATTTCGGCAGCTGATAAACATCTTTATCACCCTGATGGTGTATATCTTACTGATGAGGGCATAGACTTATTTTTGAGTAATTTAAAGATGCTTTAGTCCTAAATTTGTTATGTGGTGGTGGCAAGAGCCTGGCCCTATTATGGTCTGTCCTCTTGTGGCGGTTGGTCATGGCCTTGGCTGCTGGCTGCGAGGTTGAGTGACGGCCTATCATGATTCTGTCCTCTATCAGGTTTTGGGTGTGTGTATGGGACTCGAAATGCAGGAATAGATACACATAACATGGAAAATCTTTCTGCTTTATTGTTTGATAAATAAAAGGAATAATAGATAGTGCAGAGTGAAGATTAGAAAAGAGGCCTTATGCAAATCAGTAAAGTCCTTAGCAGAAACAAAGACCATAATACACTGGTGTTTAGTGAGTCATACACGGGTATCAATGTGGGTATGCTTGGTCTCTGGGGCAAGGTGAGAATACGAGGGTTTCAAGATAAGTATGCTTGGTCTCAGAAGCAAGGTGAGCATACACAGATATCAAGGCAAGTATGCTTGGTCTCAGGAGCAAGGTACAGAAAAAGCCCACTTTAGGGCTAAGGACTGTAGTACACTCTTCTGGAGTTGGACTAAACAAAGGAAATGCTGCTTCTTGGCAAAACAAAAGGAAAGCCCTTAATTAAAGGAAATACAATGTGCAGAATACAAACTTCAACTTACGTTTTCCTCTTTCATGTCCTCATCAGTGGAGTAAGATTCATAGTCAGGATCCAAAAGGTTAGCCTCGGGATTAACTTCACACTCTTCCTGTAACTTGTCCTCTTCCATGTCCTCATCAACGGAGTAAGATTCATAGTCAGGATCCAAAAGGTTAGCCTCAGGATTAACGTCACACTCTTCCTGTAAGTTGTCCTCTTCCATGTCCTCATCAACGGAGTAAGATTCATAGTCAGGATCCAAAAGGTTAGCCTCAGGATTAACGTCACACTCTTCCTGTAAATTTTCCTCTTCCATGTCCTCATTTATTTGATACCTGTCTGCCTTTGAAATTGTCATGTTCTTAGCCAACTGCTCAGACTGCAAGGAATGGGTGTCAGGTCTGATTTGATCTTCATATGATGCAGCAGCTTTTACAGCTATCCCTTTGTTAGTCTGCTGATTAGTAGGCAGTGGCCTAGGAGATTTTCTAGCTTTATTTAGGTCTCTTTTCTCAGATGAAGAAGCAGAGTTGGTTGTTGTCAGTCTTTCCGCATGCTGATCCGATGGCTGTGTGTTGGGGATTTTAGGCCTAGCTCTAGCTTTGCTTTCATGTGCTGTAGCAGGTTTAGTAGAACTCCCTTGTCTGGGATTCCTTGGAGGACAAGGGAGCAGGCCTGGATGAAGTGTCCTAAACCCTCACAGTAAAAACAAAGTGCTTTGAGCCACCTTTGAGACATCTCTTCCTTAAAAAGGGGTAAACGTTTGCTGCCAGGGGACACTGGTGATGTGTTTTCATGTTTGCAATGTGCTTGGTTCAACTCAGGTGCAGAAGCTGTCCTGTATACTCTGGCTGAAGATTTAGCTGAAAAAAAAACAATCGTAAAAATGTAGGCTCTGCATCTTTATGAATAAAATTGTTGCTCAACTTCACTGCCTGGGAAGCAGATAACAAAGACTGTGTCATAGAAGATATCTTAAGAGACAAGTTCTTAATCATTTTAGCCAAAATTTCTATTGGCTGATTGATCGTTGGGACCAGCAGAGACAATACTTGAGCCACCCCTGCGAGCTCCATAAGTTGTAGGCTTTTGACAGTGGAAGGCCCTCTAGTCGGCCTGTAACAAAATTAAGGGATAACTGACTTGAAGTTTGCCATGTGTGTGTTATGTTACTTTGTAGCAACTGGAGGGGCGGCGAGTGTGTTTACCTTCATAGGGTCCTGTTGCAGTGGTCCTGCTTCTTTTCCTGCTTCCAGACTTCAAGAGGATTTTTCTGTGAAGGAGATTTTTGCTTGAAATCTTGACTGCAGCATGGATTGTGCCAGGAGAACTTTCGTGCCTCCTAGGCGCTACAGAAAGGAGTCAGAAGGGTCCACAAGGAGGAGAGGTCCCGCAAGGACCAACCCTGCTTCCCTGTGGGTCACATATCAAGTACTAGGTGGGCTGTCAGGAGGGGGGTCACCACTTCCACTAGCACACCATCAAGAACGTCTGCTTCTCTTAATGAGGGTGGGGTGGTTCCGTTGGGGGGGGTCAGGAAGAGGTTAATCCTGGTCTTAAGATATGCACAAGCCAGCTCCAGGCCCAAGATATTATGTATCCCCCAGCCCAGCAACCATACAGGCAGCAGGCCCCAGTTACCATGCACTCACCGAGTGTTTTTGATCCCCCCAATACCTACGGCTGCATCCGGTGCTACACAGCTACTACCTGCCCTCCCTCCAGCCACCCTGGCTGCTGTTATGGCCCTAGCCCAGTCCCTTGCAACCATCATGGCTCTAGTGGGGACTGTGGCTGGGCTAGATGGCGCAGGGTTGGAGAGGGAGGCGGACGTACTTAAAGGGCCTGGTTCAGCAGGAGTTGTTAGGCCCGGTGTAGGCCACGCCCCCTCATGCAATGCGGTGCGTGCATCCTCTCTGTCTGACGCAGGCAGTGGGGAGCGTGGCCACGATCACAAAAGGCCACTTTCAAGGAGCAGGGCCAATTCCCCTCACAGAGCCCTAGTAATTTGGAGAGGCCCTGGGAGGAGGGTAGAGCTCCAGGGGGTGGGGCGACGAGAGTAGAAAAATGGGAAAGGCCCAGCTAAGAAAAGGCAATCTGTGGGAGCTCCCAGGGGTGTGACTAAGGAGGTTGGCCTAGGCACGGATGTGCCGCACAGTGTGGATGTGCCTTCTCGCTCCTTTCCTCGCCAGAAACGGCAGAGAAGGGAGTGTTGGAAATTCCAAGATAAAACAAGTAGAATCTCAATACAGTGATCCTGATAGGGGGCGCACAATATCCAATATAAACCCAAAAATATATAAAACACTATATATACAGATATAAGTATGAAGTATATACAAGTATGAAATATATATATAGAACCAAATAGTCCCTTATGAGGCACAGGGTCCCAGTGGTAGATCCAGATCAAGGAAATGGCGATAACTCCATTCAGAAATACAGATCAAATCAGTAGAGCTGCTCTCTCCTCACATCAATAATGGACTGACGTCTAGAAGGAAAATGGGAGAAAAAGAGAGGCGCTTGTGTGTACCAGTCAGAATAAAACAAAAGCTGAATAAATCCACAACAGGGTACTCACATTTTTCAATAGCACTCATACAGTGCTATCAGGCACATACTGGGTAATCACAGCAACCCAGCTTGCCGGAATTCCAACGTGTATAGAGGAACACTTGTACTTTAAATCCTTAGAACAGGATCACAGGAACAAGCTCCAGCAGCAAGAGGCCAAAAGGCCAACAAATTCAATCCCCAATAGGGAAATAGGCGAATGGTAGTGGGTGTATGAAGAGATCAGTACAGGTTCCAATAAAGTTAAAAATTGAATTTATTTAAAATAATAAAAACAGGAACCAACAGGCAGGGCATATAATAACCCACCTTGTACACATGAAATGCGTTTCTCAGCACCAACACGCGTTGCATGTGTACAAGGAGGGTTATTATATGCCCTGCCTGTTGGTTCCTGTTTTTATTATTTTAAATAAATTCAATTTTTAACTTTATTGGAACCTTCCAGTATGCGCCTGATAGCACTGTATGAGTGCTATTGAAAAATGTGAGTACCCTGTTGTGGATTTATTCAGCTTTTGTTTTATTCTGACTGGTACACACAAGCACCTCTGTTTTTCTCCCATTTTCCTTCTAAATTCCAAGATAAGCAGTCTGAGAGAGGTGCAAATTGTTCCTTTCGGCACATTTGCAAGTACTGCAGTGGCCTCCACCCAGGAGTGGAATCCAGCAAATAGAGAGAACCCGGGGTTGACCAGGCAGGCTCTAGAGGTGGGGCTGGTATCAAAGGCTCATATACCGCTTAGGCCAGAGGCCATGGTGCAGTGGTTGGCACACTATCCTGACAAGGAAGCTGCAGGGTTGTTGGAGGGTTTTCAAATTTCAGTACAGCATACAGTGGTGCGGTCCAGGGTACATCACAACCTAAAGTCTGTGTATGAATTCCCACAGGTGGTGCGAGAGAAAATGAGTAAAGTGGTGGCGCTAGGCAGGGTTTTAGGTCCCTTCTAGAAAACTATTTCCAGATTTGGTTGTGTCACCGCTAGGTGTTGTGCCCAAGAAAGATGCAGGCAGATTCACCACCTGTCCTACCCGAAAGGAGCATCGGTCTATGATGCCATAGATCCGGCACTAAGGTCAGTGCAATATCAGTCTTTTGATAATACATTGGCCTTAGTGAGGGCGGCGGGTAGAGGCACTCTGCTGGCCAAGCCTTCAGATTGCTCTCACTACATCCATCATCCTTGATGGGTTTGAAGTTTGATGGAGAGTACTATGTAAATAGATGCTTGCCTATGGGCTGCTCTTTGACTTGTGCTCTTCTAATGCTTCAGTTCGTTCCTACATTGGGTAGTGCAGGAGTCCTCAGGTGATGTGGCAGTCGCCCATTATCTGGATGACTTTCTGTTAGTGGGGAGGACTGGTACAGATAAATGTGACCAACTAAAGACAGTCATGGGATCCGTGACTTCAGAGTTCAGTGTTCCAGTAGCGGAGGACAGGACTCAAGGCCCCTGCACGTGTCTTACATTCTTAGGGATTGAGAAAGATACTGTAGTGGCTGAGTGCCATCTTCCACAGGATAAAGTGGGCAATGGTCAGAACAGTGGCTGGGGCTTCGTCCATCTCACTCAAGGAATTGCAGTCACTACTTAGGCTCCTAAAGTTTGTGGGCAGGGTCATTCCCATGGGTCGTGTATTTAACAGGAAGTTAGAGGAACAGTTGAAAGGGCTGAGAGACGGGCCAAAAGTAATTTAGGGTATCCGCCGAGATGAAGGAGGACCTCTAGGTATGGGAGTGATTCCTAACCCATTTTAATGGAGTCGGCTTGTGGAGGGCTGATTCAATCTCGAATCAGTCTTCACGGATGCAGCGGGGGGCTTTGGTTACGGGGCCTACCTAGAAGGCGAATGGAGCGCGGCTCCTTGTCCAGCGAGTGGGTTGCCTTTGGCCTCACATGGAACTTGGCATTTTGGAACTCTTCCCGATTATTGTTGCCATTGAGCTGTGGGGAGCAAAAGTTGCCAACAGGTCTGTAGTGTTCTGGTTGGATAACTTGAGTGTGGTGTATGCCATAAATTGTTTATCCACATCATCCCCAGTAGTGGTCAAATACCTGAGGCACTTGGTCCTGCACTGTCTGCAACTTAATATCTGGTTTACGGCATGTTCCCATGGTACATAATGTAGTGGCTTATGCATTGTCTAAATTTTAAGTGGGAACAGTTAAGGCGGGTGGCTCCAAGGGCAGCAGCACACGGCTTACCCTGCCCTTATTTCTCTGCAGTCTCTGGGCATCCATAATCCCATTAGTGTGCACTTCTCTGGCTCCCAAGACCTGGAAGGCATATGAGACTCATTGGAAGTGATGGGAGAAATTCTGCAATCAGAGGGGGTTCATTGTTCATCAGACATCATAGGTACATGTGCTGGAATGTCTGGCGTGGCTGAGGCAGTCGGAGGTGTCTAGACTAGCAGCACAAAGCAGGATTTCAGTTGTTGCTTTCATTAGCAAGGTTCTGGGCCTCCCTGAATTTTTGAGCTCCTTTCTAGTAAAACAGGTCCTAAAAGGTTGGGGAAGGTCCGAAGTAAGGTTCCAAGACAAGAGGCAACCCATTACCCCTCTCCACTTGCAGGAGTTGGTAAAATCCTTAGATGCAGTTTGTTCCTGTTTAGCACAGCCTTCTCCCTGGTTTTAGTGGGCGTGCTGCGAGATTGTGAGCTAGTGGCATCCGCAAGAGTTGGGGGTACTGGGCATGTATAGTTTGATCACATATGCCCCTCTGAAGAAGGGTTGCTTCTCTTTATACCACGGTCAAAGACCGACCAAGAGGGAAAGGGTGCCTGGTTGCCACTAGGCAGGCACGAGCTCCCTGAGTGCTGTCCGGTGGAAAATGTAGCAGCCTACCTGAAGTTTAGGCCATCAGGTCTGAAGGAGTTTCTCATTCATGAGGACACTTCAGCGTTGTCCTTGTTCCAATTTAAAAAGGTGCTTCCACTAGTGGCGGCATCGATCGGTCTAGACATATTACGCGTGGCTCCTCATTTGTTTAGAATCGGAACCAGCGCTGTGTCAAAAGGATCCTTGGTCAGGGAAATCAAGTGCTTGGGGCATTGGAAGTCGAAGCAATATAATTTATACATTAGGCCAGTGGCGTATTTAGGTTTTGTGCTGCCCTAGGCACTCAAAATTCTGCTGCCCCCCACCCCAGGTTTTAAGACTAATATTTTTAGTGAGGGTGTAACATTACTTTTTTTTCATAGCATTTCCAAATGTTCAAGTGCGCATGTGTGTGCATTTATGGTGTGTGTGTGTAGTAGTGCAGTTAGTGTGTGTAGTGCATTGTGTGTATATGTGTGTGTGTAGTGAGTTTGTGTGTGTAGTGAGACTCAACATGTACTGCCCCCCCAAAAGTGCCTTGTTTGCCTAGGCCAAAATAGGTTTTTATTGGGGTGCAGCTCCTACTGCTACCTGGCCGTGAAAGGGACTCATGTTATAATCTCCTGATATGGTGCTGAGGCTTCATAGTTTTAGAAACCCTCGTGTTATAAATATATAATGACAGGTGTTTCCCTAGGGGTCCCCCACTAACCTCCACAGGAAGCATATTAAGAGATATAGAGGGTAATGAAGATGTGACAACGCTTGTAACATGTTTGTTAATAAAATGTGTATTTATGGAGTGCACGGCTCCTTCTATATAAAACTAGGAATAAGTGTGGACTCTAACATTGCAGCATGCAAGCAAAAGTTATTGTTATTCAAGTCCTGTTCAAGATGGCCTATATGAAAAAAACATACTAGACTACAATATATTTAATTAACAAAGCAAGACAAAACTTGATATACCGTAAGTTATTGCAAGTCAAACTTCTGAGGTCTCATATTGTTATCAATTAGTGACTGTCTGTTAGGAAGTAGAGAGAAGGGTCCAGTTCCAAAAGGAGGGCTGCGTCTGATCTAGTTGGTGGGTTGCCTGTAGACAATTGGTGCTTTAAGATGATAATTGCAGACATCCAGGAATCCCCCCTGAGCTCCCGAAAAGGCCTTATTCTCAGCTTAAGTTTATCTGTCGGCAGAGTCCCAAGAGCCTGTTTGACATAATTCACTGGTGTGTTTGAGGCTGCAATTTGGCTGGCTGTGTCGATCTGCAGCTGTATGGGTATTGAGACAACAGTGGTAGCTATAGTGGTGCGGGTAGTCTCCTGTTGTGTGCTAGCTTAGGGTAAGCCGATATTCTGTGGGGTTGATATCACTTGGTGTGGCGTTTGTGGATCGTAGCAGTATTTTTGTACGCTATTCTCTCCTGTTGGGGAGGTGCCACGGGAGCACTCATGGCCGCTGCCCCATCCTCCAAAGATATCTCCAGAGCTCACTCTATAATCGCTGGCTTGCGATATGTCAAATTTGAGTCCATTAGGAAATCCCATGGGGCTCTCTTTAGTAGATCCATGAAGTGAGCTTCTAGTCTTTCCAAGTAGCAGTATATGCCGGTCGTTGGATTACACTCCCTCTCGACAGCCATGCTTGTTTTATGATGATGAGGTGCTTGTAAGCCGTAGTTTCTCAGATTTACTTAGGGCTTTTCCGTCCTGTGGCTCAGTAATAATATAGTAGGTTGACGGTTAATTTCTGATGTTCCCAGTTAAGGCTAAATACCTCGGTGTACCAAAGGGGGTAGCTCTACCTGTCGTGAGCCGCTGCTCCAGGCCTTGATTGCCCTATCTTGTGTTCCGGCGTCAGAAATACAGCAAGTGGCTTGATGAATATTCTATCCGGTGAAACCGTCTGTTGGAGTTGAATATTCGCTGTAATATATCCTTTTTTGGATTCTCAGCCAGAGCTCTAAGGAGATGCAACCGCTCAGGATCGCTGTTCGGACACGCCCCTTCCTGTCTGTTTTATTTGTAGTTAGATTTAAGATTAGTAAACGCAAGGACGTAATAGGAGGTTTATCCCTTATAACAGTGGAAGGCCCTCTAGTAGGCCTGTAACAAAATTAAGGGATAACTGACTTGAAGTATGGAGTTTGCAGTGTGTGTGTGTGTTATGTTACTTTGTTGTAACTGGAGGGGCGGAGAGTGTGCTTACCTTTATAGGGTCCTATTGCAGTGGTTACAGCCTCTTTTCCTGCTTCCAGACTTCAAGAGGATTTTTTTCCCACCCGCCCGGCCCCTTGGGAAGCAGATGTTGGTGGCAAGGCTGTAACTGTATCTGATTGGTTAGGACATTCTCCCGGCGGGAGTAGCTTTAAATGAATTAGCTCTTTAAGTCCGGGCCTTAAAATAGACTTCCACCCTTGGTTAGCGGGTTGTACGGCATTTCTGGAGCAAGAAAGGGAAAGAATACACTTGAAAGCACTCACAGGTCACTTATTGAGTGATATTAATATGAAGAAATCAAAAAATGAAATCCAAGATTAGAGGAGACACAAACTTAACTATAATTAAAATTTAACTTTTATTGGGGTTTAAAAATAAAATAGGAAAAACTTTAAAAACACACTTATGTACCGATTGTAGTCTGTTGGCTTTTCGTGTCACTGTACAAGATACTTAGAGTTCTTCTGCAGACCCTCCTATGTGCACTTTAGGTTGCAATTTATTAACTTGCTTGTATTCAGTAAACTAAACGTGTATATTTACACTAATAATAAGTGTGAGTTCTATGCAGGTATAATATATAGAGTATCTTTGATTGAAAATCTCTAGTGGTGAGAAAGTAGTTAGTATGTTCGTAAAAGACTTGAGTTCAAATAATATTGAAATAACATTTACTGGTATTACCACATTTGTTTTCAACAATGTCTAAAGGTTATATTCATAGAGTGATGGCTAGATTATCAACCTATCTCGCTTGAGCAATTGTGCTGCAGATACGTTCTGACTGAATAAATTTAATAAAGAACTTTATCTTTCATATGTTCCAATAGTAGATTCTGAGTATGCTATTTATTGCTTGCTCAGTTATATGAGAGGTTGGCTGTATCTTTAGACCCACACACACACGTGTCACAGTCTAAGGCCTAGATTTAGAGTTCGGCGGTAGCCGTCAAAACCAGCGTTAGAGGCTCCTAACGCTGGTTTTGGGCGCCCGCTGGTATTTGGAGTCAGTGATTAAAGGGTCTAACGCTCACTTTGCAGCCGCGACTTTTCCATACCGCAGATCCCCCTACGCCATTTGCGTAGCCTATCTTTTCAATGGGATCTTTCTAACGCCGGTATTTAGAGTCGTTTCTGCAGTGAGCGTTAGAGCTCTAACGACAAGATTCCAGCCGCCTGAAAAAAGCAGGAGTTAAGAGCTTTCTGGCTAACGCCGGTTCATAAAGCTCTTAACTACTGTACCCTAAAGTACACTAACACCCATAAACTACCTATGTACCCCTAAACCGAGCTCCCCCCACATCGCCGCCACTCGATTAAAAATTTTAACCCCTAATCTTCCGACCGCCACCTACGTTATACTTATGTACCCCTAATCTGCTGCCCCTAACACCGCCGACCCCTATATTATATTTATTAACCCCTAATCTGCCCCCTCAACGTCGCCGACACCTACCTACACTTATTAACCCCTAATCTGCCGAGCGGACCTGAGCGCTACTATAATAAAGTTATTAACCCCTAATCCGTCTCACTAACCCTATCATAAATAGTATTAACCCCTAATCTGCCCTCCCTAACATCGCCGACACCTTCCTTCAATTATTAACCCCTAATCTTCCGATCGGAGCTCACCGCTATTCTAATAAATGTATTAACCCCTAAAGCTAAGTCTAACCCTAACACTAACACCCCCCTAACTTAAATATAATTTTAATCTAACGAAATAAATTAACTCTTATTAAATAAATTAATCCTATTTAAAGCTAAATACTTACCTGTAAAATAAATCCTAATATAGCTACAATATAAATTATAATTATATTATAGCTATTTTAGGATTAATATTTATTTTACAGGCAACTTGGTATTTATTTTAACTAGGCACAATAGCTATTAAATAGTTAAGAACTATTTAATAGTTACCTAGTTAAAATAATTACAAAATTACCTGTAAAATAAATCCTAACCTAAGATATAATTAAACCTAACACTACCCTATCAATAAAATAATTAAATAAACTACCTACAATTACCTACAATTAACCTAACACTACACTATCAATAAATTAATTAAATACAATTGCTACAAATAAATACAATTAAATAAACTATCTAAAGTACAAAAAATAAAAAAGAACTAAGTTACAGAAAATAAAAAAATATTTACAAACATAAGAAAAATATTACAACAATTTTAAACTAATTACACCTACTCTAAGCCCCCTAATAAAATAACAAAGCCCCCCAAAATAAAAAATTCCCTACCCTATTCTAAATTAAAAAAGTTACAAGCTCTTTTACCTTACCAGCCCTGAACAGGGCCCTTTGCGGGGCATGCCCCAAGAAGTTCAGCTCTTTTGCCTGTAAAAGAAAACATACAATACCCCCCCCCAACATTACAACCCACCACCCACATACCCCTAATCTAACCCAAACCACCCTTAAATAAACCTAACACTAAGCCCCTGAAGATCTTCCTACCTTGTCTTCACCATACCAGGTTCACCGATCCGTCCTGGCTCCAAGATCTTCATCCAACCCAAGCGGGGGTTGGCGATCCATCATCCGGTGCTGAAGAGGTCCAGAAGAGGCTCCAAAGTCTTCATCCTATCCGGCAAGAAGAGGACATCCGGACCGGCAAACATCTTCTCCAAGCCGCATCTTCTATCTTCTTCCATCTGGTGCGGAGCGGGACCATCTTGAAGCAGGCGACGCGGATCCATCCTCTTCTTCCGATGTCTCCCGATGAATGACGGTTCCTTTAAGGGACGTCATCCAAGATGGCGTCCCTCGAATTCCGATTGGCTGATAGGATTCTATCAGCCAATCGGAATTAAGGTAGGAATTTTCTGATTGGCTGATGGAATCAGCCAATCAGAATCAAGTTCAATCCGATTGGCTGATCCAATCAGCCAATCAGATTGAGCTCGCATTATATTGGCTGTTCCGATCAGCCAATAGAATGCGAGCTCAATCTGATTGGCTGATTGGATCGGCCAATCGGATTGAACTAGATTCTGATTGGCTGATTCCATCAGCCAATCAGAAAATTCCTACCTTAATTCCGATTGGCTGATAGAATCCTATCAGCCAATCGGAATTCGAGGGACGCCATCTTGGATGACGTCCCTTAAAGGAACCGTCATTCGTCGGGAGACATCGGAAGAAGAGGATGGATCCGCGTCGCCTGCTTCAAGATGGTCCCGCTCCGCACCGGATGGAAGAAGATAGAAGATGCGGCTTGGAGAAGATGTTTGCCGGTCCGGATGTCCTCTTCTTGCCGGATAGGATGAAGACTTTGGAGCCTCTTCTGGACCTCTTCAGCACCGGATGATGGATCGCCAACCCCCGCTTGGGTTGGATGAAGATCTTGGAGCCAGGACGGATCGGTGAACCTGGTATGGTGAAGACAAGGTAGGAAGATCTTCAGGGGCTTAGTGTTAGGTTTATTTAAGGGTGGTTTGGGTTAGATTAGGGGTATGTGGGTGGTGGGTTGTAATGTTGGGGGGGGGGTATTGTATGTTTTCTTTTACAGGCAAAAGAGCTGAACTTCTTGGGGCATGCCCCGCAAAGGGCCCTGTTCAGGGCTGGTAAGGTAAAAGAGCTTGTAACTTTTTTAATTTAGAATAGGGTAGGGAATTTTTTATTTTGGGGGGCTTTGTTATTTTATTAGGGGGCTTAGAGTAGGTGTAATTAGTTTAAAATTGTTGTAATATTTTTCTTATGTTTGTAAATATTTTTTTATTTTCTGTAACTTAGTTCTTTTTTATTTTTTGTACTTTAGATAGTTTATTTAATTGTATTTATTTGTAGCAATTGTATTTAATTAATTTATTGATAGTGTAGTGTTAGGTTAATTGTAGGTAATTGTAGGTAGTTTATTTAATTATTTTATTGATAGGGTAGTGTTAGGTTTAATTATATCTTAGGTTAGGATTTATTTTACAGGTAATTTTGTAATTATTTTAACTAGGTAACTATTAAATAGTTCTTAACTATTTAATAGCTATTGTACCTAGTTAAAATAAATACCAAGTTGCCTGTAAAATAAATATTAATCCTAAAATAGCTATAATATAATTATAATTTATATTGTAGCTATATTAGGATTTATTTTACAGGTAAGTATTTAGCTTTAAATAGGATTAATTTATTTAATAAGAATTAATTTATTTCGTTAGATTAAAATTATATTTAAGTTAGGGGGGTGTTAGTGTTAGGGTTAGACTTAGCTTTAGGGGTTAATACATTTATTAGAATAGCGGTGAGCTCCGATCGGAAGATTAGGGGTTAATAATTGAAGGAAGGTGTCGGCGATGTTAGGGAGGGCAGATTAGGGGTTAATACTATTTATGATAGGGTTAGTGAGACGGATTAGGGGTTAATAACTTTATTATAGTAGCGCTCAGGTCCGCTCGGCAGATTAGGGGTTAATAAGTGTAGGCAGGTGTCGGCGACGTTGTGGGGGGCAGATTAGGGGTTAATAAATATAACATAGGGGTCGGCGATGTTAGGGCAGCAGATTAGGGGTACATAGGGATAACGTAGGTTGCGGCGGTTTACGGAGCGGAAGATTAGGGGTTAAAACTGTAATGCAGGGGTCAGCGATAGCGGGGGCGGCAGATTAGGGGTTAATAAGTGTAAGGCTAGGGATGTTTAGACTCGGGGTACATGTTAGGGTGTTAGGTGCAGACGTAGGAAGTGTTTCCCCATAGGAAACAATGGGGCTGCGTTAGGAGCTGAACGCTGCTTTTTTGCAGGTGTTAGGTTTTTTTTCAGCTCAAACAGCCCCATTGTTTCCTATGGGAGAATCGTGCACGAGCACGTTTTTGATGCCGGCCGCGTCCGTAAGCAACTCTGGTATCGAGAGTTGCATTTGCGGTAAAAATGCTCTACGCTCCTTTTTTGGAGCCTAACGCAGCATTTGTTTTAACTCTCGATACCAGAGTTAAATTTATGGTGCGGCCAGAAAAAAGCCCGCGGAGCGTTAACAGCCCTTTTACCGCCGAACTCTAAATCTAGGCCTAAGTTTTTCTCATATACTCTGTCAGTAGTTCATCAAAATATTTGTATCTTTAGAGTGTGCCGGCACTCGCTGCTATCTGTGTATAATATATTTATATATACCTTAGATTAAGTATGACCGTTTTCCGTTAAGTTGGATATATTGCCAGTTTTAACCTTTGAAAAAGCCACGTTACGTGGCGAAACATGTCAGGGACGTTAGAGCAATGGTGAGGAGTCCTAGGAGCTCCTGTGTTTTTAGTAAGCCTTAAGCTACCGATTCAATTACTGTAGTCTTTTCACTGTATCCATACAAAGTCTACTGATGGCTATTAATGCTTAAATATTAATATTTATTTGGCTAGCTAAGTGTCACTGGCAATCATGCTTTATTAACTAACCTTGTGCTTGAGAACGCTTGAGAGCATATTACTCTTTCAGGCAGGTAACGGTTACAGCTGTTAGTATAGTCAGTATACCGAATCTCACGGGTTACGTTTATGTTCAAAACTGAGGTATACATAAGCATATCATAAAAAAGTAGCCAATGTCGGCACACGTCAATGCATAAACATTGTAAATTACGGACACACATGTGCAGTTGGGTTATTACAACATTGTCAAATATTTAAACTATGAGACACGAGTGGGTGTAAATACAGACACAGCCAACCTATTACACAATCGAGCAGGTAAATAAGTATTATACTCAGTATCGGCCTTTTTAGTTCTGCAGTTTGTTACAGCTGTTAGTATACCGAACTGATTGGAGATCGGCTCTGTCTAAATGGAGATATATACAAATCTATTACATTTATAAAGCAGCTGACATCAGCACACGCTAATACACAAACAGTCTTGTGAATTACTACTACATAACAGTGCATCCGAGTCACTGTAATTATTATTAAATATTCCGACTGAAATATGTATATGTGTGTGGAAATTGAGACAGAGTTAACCTCTCAGACAAACCGAGCAAATAATATTATATACTTATAAACTGCCATTGTATAATCTATAGATGGTCAAAGCTGGTAATATACCTAACTTAACGACAAACGATTTTGCTTAATTTGAGATATACACAAGTATATTACACACTGAAAGCAGCGAATACCGGCACACTCTAATGCACAAACACTCTGCTAAATTATTGACACATAACAGAGCAGATGAGAAATATTTAGAGTGTGATATGCAGATGGGTGTAACATCAGCACACGTTAATACATAAACAATCTTGTGAATTACTAGTATTTAACAGTGTATTTGAGACACTGTATCATTTTTAGTAAGCCTTACTCAATAAATTGACTGAAATATGTATACGTGTGGGAATGGAGACACAGTTAATCTCTGATATGCTTGTGGGTGTGACATCAGCACACGCTAATACACAAACAGTCTTGTGAATCACTATTACATAACAGTGTATTTAAGACACTGTATTATTACTAAATATTCAGACTGAAACACATATATATGTGGGAATAGAGATATAGTCAACCTCTCAGACAACTGAGCGAATAAAGATTATATTTAAAAACTGCTCTTTTATATTCAGTAGATGGTTAAAACTGGCAATATATCCAACTTAACGGAAAACGGTCATACTTAATCTAAAGTATATATAAATATATTATACACAGATAGCAGCGAGTGCCGGCACACTCTAAAGATACAAATATTTTGATGAACTACTGACAGAGTATATGAGAAAGACTTAGACTGTGACACGTGTGTGTGTGGGTCTAAAGATACGGCCAACCTCTCATATAACTGAGCAAGCAATAAATAGCATACTCAGAATCTACTATTGGAACATATGAAAGATAAAGTTCTTTATTAAATTTATTCAGTCAGAACGTATCTGCAGCACAATTGCTCAAGCGAGATAGGTTGATAATCTAGCCATCACTCTATGAATATAACCTTTAGACATTGTTGAAAACAAATGTGGTAATACCAGTAAATGTTAGACATGTGCGGTTCGTTTCGGATTAATTCGGAAATTCGTTAAATTCGGTAAATTCGGAGATTCGGATCGATTCGGATTTCCGAATTAAAATACTTCCGAATCTGCCGAATGAATCCGAAATAGCTGCCGTATCTCCGAATAAATCCGAATTAGCTCGGTAAAATTCGGCATTTCCCCATAGGAAACAATGGGAGTTTCGGCTGAAAAAAAACTAACACCGCAGCCCCATTGTTTCCTATGGGGAAACACTAAGTCTGCACCTAACACCCTAACATGTACCCCGAGTCTCTAAACACCCCTAATCTAACACTTATTAACCCCTAATCTGCCGCCCCCGCTATCGCTGACACCTGCATTATCTTATTAACCCCTAATCTGCCGACCGAATATCGCCGCCACATACATTATAACTATTAACCCCTAATCTGCTGTCCCTAACACCGCCGACCCCTACATTATAGTTATTAACCCCTAATCTGCCTCCCCCAACGTCGCCGCAATCTAACTACAAGTATTAACCCCTAATCTGCCGACCCGATATCGCCGCCGCCTACATTATAACTATTAACCCCTAATCTGCTGTCCCTAACACCGCCGACCCCTACATTATAGTTATTAACCCCTAATCTGCCTCCCCCAACGTCGCCGCAATCTAACTACAAGTATTAACCCCTAATCTGCCGACCCGATATCGCCGCCGCCTACATTATAGCTATTAACCCCTAATCTGCTGTCCCTAACACCGCCGACCCCTACATTATAGTTATTAACCCCTAATCTGCCTCCCCCAACGTCGCCGCAATCTAACTACAAGTATTAACCCCTATTCTGCCGACCCGATATCGCCGCCGCCTACATTATAGCTATTAACCCCTAATCTGCTGTCCCTAACACCGCCGACCCCTACATTATAGTTATTAACCCCTAATCTGCCCCCCCCCAACGTCGCCACAATCTAACTACAAGTATTAACCCCTAATCTGCCGACCCGATATCGCCGCCGCCTACATTATAGCTATTAACCCCTAATCTGCTGTCCCTAACACCGCCGACCCCTACATTATAGTTATTAACCCCTAATCTGCCCCCCCAACGTCGCCGCAATCTAACTACAAGTATTAACCCCTAATCTGCCGACCGCAAATCGCCGCAACTATAATAAATGTATTAACCCCTAAACCGCCGCACTCCCGCCTCGCAAACACTATAATACATTTTATTAACCCCTAATCTGCCCTCCCTAACATCGCCGCCACCTACCTACAATTATTAACCCCTAACCTCACGCCCGCACCGTCGCCGCTACTATAATAAGGTTATTAACCCCTAAACCTAAGTCTAACCCTAACACTAACACCCCCTAACTTAAATATAATTTAAATAAAACGAAATAAATTTACTATAGTTAAATAAATGAATCCTATTTAAAACTAAAGACTTACCTGTAAAATAAACCCTAATATAGCTACAATATAACTAATAGTTACATTGTAGCTATTTTAGGATTTATTTTTATTTTACAGGCAACTTTGTATTTATTTTAACTAGGTACAATAGTTATTAAATAGTTAATAACTATGTAATAACTACCTAGCTAAAATAAATACAAATTTACCTGTAAAATAAATCCTAACCTAAGTTACAATTACACCTAACACTACACTATCATTAAATAAATGAATCATATTTAAAACTAAATACTTACCTGTAAAATAAACCCTAATATAGCTACAATATAACTAATAGTTACATTGTAGCTATTTTAGCATTTATATTTATTTTACAGGCAACTTTGTATTTATTTTAACTAGGTACAATAGCTATTAAATAGTTATTGACTAATTAATAGCTAACTAGTTAAAATAATTACAAAATTACCTGTAAAATAAATCCTAACCTAAGTTACAATAAAACCACTACACTATCATTAAATAAATTAACTACAAGTACCTACAATTATCTACAATTAAATAAACTAAAGTACAAAACCCCCCCACTAAATTACAAAAAATAAAAAAACACTAAATTACAAAAAATAAAAAAATATTACAAGAATTTTAAACTAATTACACCTAATCTAAGCCCCCTAATAAAATAACAAAGCCCCCCAAAATAAAAAAAATGCCCTACCCTATACTAAATTACAAAAGTAATCAGCTCTATTACCTTACCAGCCCTGAACAGGGCCCTTTGCGGGGCATGCCCCAAAGAAAACAGCCACATACCCCTACACCACCCACATACCCCTACTCTAACCCAAACCCCCCTTAAATAAACCTAACACTACCCCCCTGAAGATCTCCCTACCTTGAGTCGTGTTCACCCAGCCAGGCCGAAGTCTTCATCCGATGGGGCAGAAGAGGACATCCATACCGGCAGAAGTCTTCATCCAAGCGGGGCAAGAAGAGGTCTTCCATCCATCATACAAGTACCAAAATACAAACAAACACTAAATTACCAAAAATAATAAAATATTACAATAATTTTAAACTAATTACACCTAATCTAAGCCCCCTACTAGCTATTAATATAGCTTCAATATAACTAATAGTTACATTGTAGCTATTTTAGGATTTATATTTATTTTACAGGCAACTTTGTATTTATTTTAACTAGGTACAATAGTTATTAAATAGTTAATAACTATTTAATAACTACCTAGCTAAAATAAATACAAATTTACCTGTAAAATAAATCATAACCTAAGTTACAATTACACCTAACACTACACTATCATTAAATTAACTAAATAAATGAATCCTATATAAAACTAAAGACTTACCTGTAAAATAAACCCTAATATAGCTGCAATATAACTAATAGTTACATTGTAGCTATTTTAGCATTTATATTTATTGTACAGGCAACTTTGTATTCATTTTAACTAGGTTCAATAGCTATTAAATAGATATTGACTATTTAATAGCTACCTAGTTAAAATAATTACAAAATTACCTGTAAAATAAATCCTAACCTAAGTTACAATTAAACCTAACACTACACTATCATTAAATAAATTAACTACAAGTACCTACAATTAAATACAATTAAAAAAACTAAACTAAAGTACAAACCCCCCCCCCCACTAAATTACAAAAAATAAAAAAATATTACAAGAATTTTAAACTAATTACACCTAATCTAAGCCCCCTAATAAAATAACAAAGCACCCCAAAATAAAAAAAATGCCCTACCCTATACTAAATTACAAAAGTAATCAGCTCTATTACCTTACCAGCCCTGAACAGGGCCCTTTGCGGGGCATGCCCCAAAGAAAACAGCTCTTTTGCCTGTAAAAAAAAAACACAATCTCCCCCCCCCCCACATTACAACCCACCACCCACATACCCCTACTCTAACCCAAACCCCCCTTAAATAAACCTAACACTACCCCCCTGAAGATCTCCCTACCTTGAGTCGTGTTCACCCAGCCGGGCCGAAGTCTTCATCCGATGGGGCAGAAGAGGGCATCCAGACCGGCAGAAGTCTTCATCCAAGCGGGGCAAGAAGAGGTCTTCCATCCATCAGAAAAGTACAAAAAAACAAACAAACACTAAATTAGCAAAAATAATAAAATATTACAATAATTTTAAACTAATTACACCTAATCTAAGCCCCCTACTAGCTATTAATATAGCTACAATATAACTAATAGTTACATTGTAGCTATTTTAGGATTTATATTTATTTTACAGGCAACTTTGTATTTATTTTAACTAGGTACAATAGCTATTAAATAGTTAATAACTATTTAATAACTACCTAGCTAAAATAAATACAAATTTACCTGTAAAATAAACCCTAACCTAAGTTACAATTACACCTAACATTACACTGTCATTAAATTAACTAAATAAATTAATCCTATATAAAACTAAATACTTACCTGTAAAATAAACCCTAATATAGCTACAATATAACTAATAGTTACATTGTAGCTATTTTAGCATTTATATTTATTTTACAGGCAACTTTGTATTTATTTTAACTAGGTACAATAGCTATTAAATAGATATTTACTGTTTAATAGCTACCTAGTTAAAATAATTACAAAATTACCTGTAAAATAAATCCTAACCTAAGTTACTATTAAACCTAACACTACACTATCATTAAATAAATTAACTACAAGTACCTACAATTAAATACAATGAAATAAACTAAACTAAAGTACAAAAAAAACAAACACTAAATTACAAAAAATAAAAAAATTACAAGAATTTTAAACTAATTACACCTAATCTAAGCCCCCTAATAAAATAACAAAGCCCCCCAAAATAAAAAAATGCCCTACCCTATACTAAATTACAAAAGTAATCAGCTCTATTACCTTACCAGCCCTGAACAGGGCCTTTTGCGGGGCATGCCCCAAAGAAAACAGCTCTAGGTACAGTCACCTAGTCGTCGGATCAAGAAAGAAGAGGATGCTCTGCGTGGGATGTCTTCAGGATGCTGACGCTCCGCTCCCGATGGATGAACAGAGAAGATGCCGCCTGGATCAAGACTTCTGATGGATGGAAGACCTCTTCTTGCCCCGCTTGGATGAAGACTTCTGCCGGTCTGGATGTCCTCTTCTGCCCCATCGGATGAAGACTTCGGCCCGCTGGGTGAAGACACGGTAGAGAGATCTTCAGGGGGGTAGTGTTAGGTTTATTTAAGGGGGGTTTGGGTTAGAGTAGGGGTATGTGGGTGGTGGGTTGTAATGTGGGGGGGGGGTATTGTGTTTTTTATTACAGGCAAAAGAGCTGTTTTCTTTGGGGCATGCCCCGCAAAAGGCCCTGTTCAGGGCTGGTAAGGTAATAGAGCTGATTACTTTTGTAATT
The DNA here is from genome assembly GCF_027579735.1 of Bombina bombina. Taxonomy (NCBI): domain Eukaryota; kingdom Metazoa; phylum Chordata; class Amphibia; order Anura; family Bombinatoridae; genus Bombina; species Bombina bombina. The sequence continues at coordinate 158,479,912 of NC_069510.1, forward strand.
TAGTATAGGGTAGGGCATTTTTTTATTTTGGGGGGCTTTGTTATTTTATTAGGGGGCTTAGATTAGGTGTAATTAGTTTAAAATTCTTGTAATTTTTTTTATTTTTTGTAATTTAGTGTTTGTTTTTTTGTACTTTAGTTTAGTTTATTTCATTGTATTTAATTGTAGGTACTTGTAGTTAATTTATTTAATGATAGTGTAGTGTTAGGTTTAATAGTAACTTAGGTTAGGATTTATTTTACAGGTAATTTTGTAATTATTTTAACTAGGTAGCTATTAAACAGTAAATATCTATTTAATAGCTATTGTACCTAGTTAAAATAAATACAAAGTTGCCTGTAAAATAAATATAAATGCTAAAATAGCTACAATGTAACTATTAGTTATATTGTAGCTATATTAGAGTTTATTTTACAGGTAAGTATTTAGTTTTATATAGGATTAATTTATTTAGTTAATTTAATGACAGTGTAGTGTTAGATGTAATTGTAACTTAGGTTAGGGTTTATTTTACAGGTAAATTTGTATTTATTTTAGCTAGGTAGTTATTAAATAGTTATTAACTATTTAATAGCTATTGTACCTAGTTAAAATAAATACAAAGTTGCCTGTAAAATAAATATAAATCCTAAAATAGCTACAATGTAACTATTAGTTATATTGTAGCTATATTAATAGCTAGTAGGGGGCTTAGATTAGGTGTAATTAGTTTAAAATTATTGTAATATTTTATTATTCTTGCTAATTTAGTGTTTGTTTATTTTTTTGTACTTTTCTGATGGATGGAAGACCTCTTCTTGCCCCGCTTGGATGAAGACTTCTGCTGGTCTGGATGTCCTCTTCTGCCCCATCGGATGAAGACTTCGGCCCGGCTGGGTGAACACGACTCAAGGTAGGGAGATCTTCAGGGGGGTAGTGTTAGGTTTATTTAAGGGGGGTTTGGGTTAGAGTAGGGGTATGTGGGTGGTGGGTTGTAATGTGGGGGGGGGGGTATTGTGTTTTTTTTTAACAGGCAAAAGAGCTGTTTTCTTTGGGGCATGCCCCGCAAAAGGCCCTGTTCAGGGCTGGTAAGGTAATAGAGCTGTTAACTTTTGTTATTTAGTATAGGGTAGGGCATTTTTTTTTATTTTGGGGGGCTTTGTTATTTTATTAGGGGGCTTAGATTAGGTGTAATTAGTTTAAAATTCTTGTAATATTTTTTTATTTTTTGTAATTTAGTGGGGGGGGTTTTTGTACTTTAGTTTAGTTTTTTTAATTGTATTTAATTGTAGGTACTTGTAGTTAATTTATTTAATGATAGTGTAGTGTTAGGTTTAATTGTAACTTAGGTTAGGATTTATTTTACAGATAATTTTGTAATTATTTTAACTAGGTAGCTATTAAATAGTCAATATCTATTTAATAGCTATTGAACCTAGTTAAAATAAATACAAAGTTGCCTGTACAATAAATATAAATGCTAAAATAGCTACAATGTAACTATTAGTTATATTGCAGCTATATTAGGGTTTATTTTACAGGTAAGTCTTTAGTTTTATATAGGATTCATTTATTTAGTTAATTTAATGATAGTGTAGTGTTAGGTGTAATTGTAACTTAGGTTAGGATTTATTTTACAGGTAAATTTGTATTTATTTTAGCTAGGTAGTTATTAAATAGTTATTAACTATTTAATAACTATTGTACCTAGTTAAAATAAATACAAAGTTGCCTGTAAAATAAATATATATCCTAAAATAGCTACAATGTAACTATTAGTTATATTGAAGCTATATTAATAGCTAGTAGGGGGCTTAGATTAGGTGTAATTAGTTTAAAATTATTGTAATATTTTATTATTTTTGGTAATTTAGTGTTTGTTTGTATTTTGGTACTTGTATGATGGATGGAAGACCTCTTCTTGCCCCGCTTGGATGAAGACTTCTGCCGGTCTGGATGTCCTCTTCTGCCCCATCGGATGAAGACTTCGGCCCGGCTGGGTGAACACGACTCAAGGTAGGGAGATCTTCAGGGGGGTAGTGTTAGGTTTATTTAAGGGGGGTTTGGGTTAGAGTAGGGGTATGTGGGTGGTGGGTTGTAATGTGGGGGGGGGGGGAGATTGTGGTTTTTTTTACAGGCAAAAGAGCTGTTTTCTTTGGGGCATGCCCCGCAAAGGGCCCTGTTCAGGGCTGGTAAGGTAATAGTGCTGTTAACTTTTGTAATTTAGTATAGGGTAGGGCATTTTTTTTATTTTGGGGGGCTTTGTTATTTTATTAGGGGGCTTAGATTAGGTGTAATTAGTTTAAAATTCTTGTAATATTTTTTTATTTTTTGTAATTTAGTGTTTGTTTTTTTTTGTAATTTAGTGGGGGGTTTTTGTACTTTAGTTTATTTAATTGTAGATAATTGTAGGTACTTGTAGTTAATTTATTTAATGACAGTGTAGTGTTAGGTTTAATTGTAACTTAGGTTAGGATTTATTTTACAGGTAATTTTGTAATTATTTTAACTAGGTAGCTATTAATTAGTCAATAACTATTTAATAGCTTTTGTACCTAGTTAAAATAAATACAAAGTTGCCTGTAAAATAAATATAAATGCTAAAATAGCTACAATGTAACTATTAGTTATATTGCAGCTATATTAGGGTTTATTTTACAGGTAAGTATTTTGTTTTAAATATGATTCATTTATTTAGTTAATTTAATGATAGTGTAGTGTTAGGTGTAATTGTAACTTAGGTTAGGATTTATTTTACAGGTAAATTTGTAATTATTTTAACTAGGTAGCTATTAAACAGTAAATATCTATTTAATAGCTATTGTACCTAGTTAAAATAAATACAAAGTTGCCTGTAAAATAAAAATAAATCCTAAAATAGCTACAATGTAACTATTAGTTATATTGTAGCTATATTAGGGTTTATTTTACAGGTAAGTATTTAGTTTTAAATAGGATTCATTTATTTAACTATAGTAAATTTATTTCGTTTTATTTAAATTATATTTAAGTTAGGGGGTGTTAGTGTTAGGGTTAGACTTAGGTTTAGGGGTTAATAACCTTATTATAGTAGCGGCGACGTTGGGGGCGGGAGATTAGGGGTTAATAATTGTAGGTAGGTGGCGGCGATGTTAGGGAGGGCAGATTAGGGGTTAATAAAATGTATTATAGTGTTTGCGAGGCGGGAGTGCGGCGGTTTAGGGGTTAATACATTTATTATAGTGGCGGCGATTTGCGGTCGGCAGATTAGGGGTTAATACTTGTAGTTAGATTGCGGGGACGTTGGGGGGGGCAGATTAGGGGTTAATAACTATAATGTAGGGGTCGGCGGTGTTAGGGACAGCAGATTAGGGGTTAATAGCTATAATGTAGGCGGCGGCGATATCGGGTCGGCAGATTAGGGGTTAATACTTGTAGTTAGATTGCGGCGACGTTGGGGGAGGCAGATTAGGGGTTAATAACTATAATGTAGGGGTCGGCGGTGTTAGGGACAGCAGATTAGGGGTTAATAGCTATAATGTAGGCGGCGGCGATATTCGGTCGGCAGATTAGGGGTTAATACTTGTAGTTAGATTGCGGCGACGTTGGGGGAGGCAGATTAGGGGTTAATAACTATAATGTAGGGGTCGGCGGTGTTAGGGACAGCAGATTAGGGGTTAATAGCTATAATGTAGGCGGCGGCGATATCGGGTCGGCAGATTAGGGGTTAATACTTGTAGTTAGATTGCGGCGACGTTGGGGGGGGGCAGATTAGGGGTTAATAACTATAATGTAGGGGTCGGCGGTGTTAGGGACAGCAGATTAGGGGTTAATAGCTATAATGTAGGCGGCGGCGATATCCGATCGGCAGATTAGGGGTTAAATAATGTTATTATAGGGTTTGCGATGTGGGGGGGCCTCGGTTTAGTGATTCATAGGTAGTTTATGGGTATTAGTGACTTAGTGTACTAAATGGGTGTTAGTGTACTAAAAACATACCGAATTTCGGAACGGAATAGAACCGAATTCAGCCGAATCAGAATAAATCCGAAACGAATTTATTCGGATCCGAATAAATCCGAAACGAATTTATTCAAATTTTGCCGAATCCGATTCGATCCGAAACGAAATTTGAAAAGTCCGAATCGATCCGAACCGAAAACGAACCGAATTTTTTAGCCGTGCACATGTCTAGTAAATGTTATTTCAATATTATTTGAACTCAAGTCTTTTACGAACATACTAACTACTTTCTCACCACTAGAGATTTTCAATCAAAGATACTCTATATATTATACCTGCATAGAACTCACACTTATTATTAGTGTAAATATACACGTTTAGTTTACTGAATACAAGCAAGTTAATAAATTGCAACCTAAAGTGCACATAGGAGGGTCTGCAGAAGAACTCTAAGTATCTTGTACAGTGACACGAAAAGCCAACAGACTACAATCGGTACATAAGTGTGTTTTTAAAGTTTTTCCTATTTTATTTTTAAACCCCAATAAAAGTTAAATTTTAATTATAGTTAAGTTTGTGCCTCCTCTAATCTTGGATTTCATTTTTTGATTTCTTCATATTAATATCACTCAATAAGTGCTTTCAAGTGTATTCTTTCCCTTTCTTGCTCCAGAAATCAATGTTATACACATAGCACCAAACTTAGCCATTCAGTTGGCTGTTAATACAAAAGGCCTCACAAATTGGCCAGATATTAAATAAATCAGGTCCTATATATACCTGTAGTGCCATTGGTAACCCTTTTTTCACAAAGGGTTGTACGGCATGCTGGTGAGGGTTGCCCTACCGGGTTGGTGGTGACATACCCTAGCTAGGAGGTCAGTCATGGCCCTGTGGCAAGCAGTAAGAATGAAGAGTGATGGCCTTTGAGAACAGGGAGGGATGACGCCCACTAGGTGCCAGCCTAGGGGTTCCTCTCCCTGATGAATTGCCGGCCAAAGAGCTCTAACCAAACATCCATCTCTCTCTGCTAATGAGCGTGAGCAATGGGTGTCCCACGTTGCAGATACAAAAAGGGGCCTTTACCGTCTATCGGGAGGGGTTAGTTTAGTGATAAGTGCTGCCAACGAGTTAAGAACTATAACAAAGTTCAAGTATTTGAAAAGTTGCCTAATATTAAATATTTAATAAAGTTTACGTTTTAATAAAAGTGAACATGACCGGTCTTTCTCCCAAACAGGTGTTTGTAGTAAGATTTAAGATTAGAAAACGAAAGGACGTAATAGGAGGTTTAAATCTTATGAATTATGCCATGATTCTGTCCTCTATCAGGTTTTAGGTGTGTATGGAACTCAAAATGCAGGAATAGATACACAGAGCAAGGAAAATCTTTCTTGAAAGCTTTAATGGTTGATAAATAAAAGGAACAGAAGATAGTGAAGATCAGAGAAGAGGCCTTATGCAAATCAGTAAAGTCCTAAGCAGAAACAAAGTCCATAATACACTGGTGTTTAGTGAGTCATACACAGGTATCAAGGTGAGTCTGCTTGCTCTCTAGATCAATGTGAGCATACACAGGTATCAAGGTGAGTCTGCTTGCTCTCTAGATCAATGTGAGCATACACAGGTATCAAGGTGAGTCTGCTTGCTCTCTAGATCAATGTGAGCATACACAGGTATCAAGGTGAGTCTGCTTGCTCTCTAGATCAATGTGAGCATACACAGGTATCAAGGTGAGTCTGCTTGCTCTCTAGATCAATGTGAGCATACACAGGTATCAAGGTGAGTCTGCTTGCTCTCTAGATCAATGTGAGCATACACAGGTATCAAGGTGAGTCTGCTTGCTCTCTAGATCAATGTGAGCATACACAGGTATCAAGGGAAGTATGCTTGGTTTCAGAAGCAAGGTGAGCATACACATGTATCAGGTAAGTATGCTTGGGTCTCAGTAGCAAGGTGAGCATACACAGGTATAAAGACAAGTATGCTTGGTCTCAGGAACAAGGTGAGCATACACAGGTATCAGGTAAGTATGCTTGGTCTCAGGAGCAAGGTGAGCATACACAGGTATCAGGTAACTATGCTTGGTCTCAGGAGCAAGGTGAGCATACACATGTATCAGGTAACTATGCTTGGTCTCAGGAGCAAGGTGAGCATACACATGTATCAGGTAAGTATGCTTGGGTCTTAGTAGCAAGGTGAGCATACACAGGTATAAAGACAAGTATGCTTGGTCTCAGGAACAAGGTGAGCATACACAGGTATAAAGGGAAGTATGCTTGGTCTCAGGAGCAAGGTGAGCATACACAGGTATCAGGTAACTATGCTTGGTCTCAGGAGCAAGGTGAGCATACACATGTATCAGGTAACTATGCTTGGTCTCAGGAGCAAGGTGAGCATACACATGTATCAGGTAACTATGCTTGGTCTCAGGAGCAAGGTGAGCATACACAGGTATAAAGACAAGTATGCTTGGTCTCAGGAGCAAGGTGAGCATACACAGGTATAAAGGGAAGTATGCTTGGTCTCAGGAGCCAGGTGAGCATACATAGATATCAAGGAAAGTATGCTTGGTGTCAGGGGCAAGGTGAGCATACACAGGTATCAAGAGAAGTATGCTTGGTCTCAGGAGCAAGGTGAGCATACACAGGTATCAAGAGAAGTATGCTTGGTCTCAGGAGCAAGGTGAGCATACACAGGTATCAAGAGAAGTATGCTTGGTCTCAGGAGCAAGGTGAGCATACACAGGTATCGAGGGAAGTATGCTTAGTCTCAGGAGCAAGGTGAGCATACACAGGTATCAAGAGAAGTATGCTTGGTGTCAGGAGCAAGGTGAGCAAACACATGTATCAGGTAAGTATGCTTGGTCTCAGGAGCCAGGTGAGCATACATAGATATCAAGGAAAGTATGCTTGGTGTCAGGAGCAAGGTGAGCATACACAGGTATCAAGGGAAGTATGCTTGGTGTCAGGAGCAAGGTGAGCATACACAGGTATCAAGAGAAGTATGCTTGGTCTCAGGAGCAAGGTGAGCATACACAGGTATCAAGAGAAGTATGCTTGGTCTCAGGGGCAAGGTGAGCATACACAGGTATCAAGAGAAGTATGCTTGGTCTCAGGGGCAAGGTGAGCATACACAGGTATCAAGGGAAGTATGCTTGGTCTCAGGAGCAAGGTGAGCATACACAGGTATCAAGGGAAGTATGCTTGGTCTCAGGAGCAAGGTGAGCATACACAGGTATCGAGGGAAGTATGCTTGGTCTCAGGAGCAAGGTGAGCATACACAGGTATCGAGGGAAGTAAACTTGGTCTCAGGAGCAAGGTGAGCATACACAGGTATCAGTTAAGTATGCTTGCTCTCAGGAGCAAGGTGAGCATACACAGGTATCAAGAGAAGTATACTTGGTCTCAGGAGCAAGGTGAGCATACACAGGTATCAAGAGAAGTATACT